>NC_056732.1:1227432789-1227555289 GCF_019279795.1 Protopterus annectens
ATAAGTCTCCCCATCGGACAGGAGAGATTTCAATTTGTCAAGGTAAAAACTGGTGTCCATGACCACGGTGGCCCCCCCTTTATCTGCCATCTTAATAGTTATATTACTATTATTGCACAGATCATACATTACAATTTGTCTGAGGAAGGGTTACACCCGAAAGCGCTAACATCTTTTATCTGGCTTCTGGATTTTAACTTGTATTCGTTTTAATAAAGATCTTTTCTACAACAGCAGCATCCTTGTGGAGGTTTTTTCACCATTTGATTGTTCTGACTGTGTACCTCCAGTTTGGATCTTGTCAGCACCAAGCATTTTGGACTTTTTCTTTTAGCTAATACCATGGAAGAATAGTCATTGTCAAAACGCACAGTTGTTTCATTAATCTTAACAGGAGCTTTAGCCCAAGCAGATTTAAGAACCATCTCTTTATCAAAAGATGATAGAAATCTAACTATAACTGATCGAGGATAGTTTTTGTTAGTTAGTATTAGCTGTAGATCTATGTGCTCTTTTGATACCAAAAGAGAATGCTTCTGGTAAATCTAAAGTTTTAGGGAGCCATGTTGTTAAAAAAGAAGTAATATTGTTACCTTCAATATTTTCTGGCAGTCCAAAAATCCTAATGTTATTGCGCCTAGATCTATTTTCCAGGTCATCCAGCTTTGTTTGTAAATGTGTATTTTGTTTCAGCAGAAACTCAATGTTGATTTCCTCTTCTTGTATTCTATTTTCCATGTCATTCACAGCTTCTTCTATGCCTGTCATCTGGATCTTCTGTTGTTGCAGGTCCATATGTAACAAGTCTATTTGTTTTGTAGTTTTTCTATGAAAGTGTCTATTTTAGTATCCATTTTATCCATCTTAGCAGTAAGTTGCTGGACTATAATTATCAGAGACTGAAGTTCTTTCTTGATGCTGGAGTCTTGAGAATTTGTCTTACTGGAACTCATTTCAGACTGATAAACTGACAGGAAAATTTCCAAAGTAATTTCTGACAGGAATATTAAGATTTCCTTTCTTTTTTAGATATAGTTCAAGAACTATATAAAACAAACATATTTAGAAAGAAAATTACTTCAAAAATTAATTTTTTAAGTAATTAATTCCTGTCAGTGTAATGAAATTGGTGGAGCTGAAGAAATCTGCTGCTATCCTGTGTTCATCCTTGGCCACGCCCCGTATTTGTATTTCTGAAGAAGTCATTTTGACGAAAGCATTGAATAAAGGTTTTTTTATGCTAATTCCTAGTTGGTGTCTTTCTCTGTTGCTCCAGTGTTTGGTTTTATTTGTTTTTTCTTCACTGGTGGTCGTTTTTATTAGTTATCACCATACCAGCTAGATTCAGTAGATGTAATACTGATAGCTGCATCCTAGACTGGTACTGAGTTCTGATCCAAGTAAAATCCCTCAGCTGGTACTCTCCCAAAGGCACTTAATGATTATCTCCCTGCCTTTGTTCTTAGCTTCCTCCTTCCAAAAGGAATATTATAAACAAGTACGTAATCTGTCCAACTTCAAACCTCAGACAGTCGTCAATCTACTGAAAAACAAGAACCGGAGCATCCTAAAAACTCTACCTCTAGATGATGCAGTGAATTACTTTTAACACAATATTTCTAGAAACCTTAAACAGACTTCTACCCCTCGAGTAAAAAGAATCAAAACTAATCATGCCCTATGGCTAACTAAATCAACAAAAGAACTAATGCTAAATAGGGACAAAATCTGGAAACTACGGCTAAAAATAATATCTTCCAGATGTCTTGAAATTCAAGCAGCTTCGCAACCATATAAAAAGACAAGTAATCTATGATATTAAAAAAAAAAAAAAGACTAACGCTTCAAACCAGTCAGAAGCAGAACCCCAAAAAAATTCTGGACATCCATAACATGTCTTCTATATCAGGGCATTAATAGCAGAGAAGGCCCAGTTTAACATTCTCTTTCAAAGCAAAACATTAATTGAAGTTGTTACTTATTCTAAACTACTGGGTGTAATTAGAGATAAACAGCTAACATTTGACATGCACATACAGCATAATTTTAGCAAAACACACCAAATGCCTAGGTATTCTTTATAGGCAGAAACAGTTTCTCAGCCCTTCAACTAAACAAACCCTTGCTACCACTCATCTGCTTATCTCACTCCTCTATGGTGTCCCATTACTTACTAACCTACAATCCTTCCTAAAAACTAAGCTTGAAATGTACACAAATAAAGGTAAAAACCACAAAAACTCCAAAAAGTGGAAAACGGACTGGTTCAGCAAAGCACGGGCTGTTTATTAAACGTAAGCGCTTTCGGCTAAGATATTCCTCAGCCTTCTTCAGACTAAAACAGTATATTACTCACAGCAAGACCTTCTATATAAAACATATGCTAATTAAAACAATTAAAATTCAAATTCATTAACCACTTGGCCAGCTTAAAACTTAGATTTTAAAGGGCTAATACCTGTTAACCACAAGCAGTTTTTTACTTTTCTACTAATTAAACAACACAAAACAAAATTTATTTTCTAAATGAGCAACAAATAAACTTCAAATTTATGAAGTATTTCAGACCTATCAAATATATCAAATATTTAATCAATTGTTTAATCAAACACACTAAACTAAAATACGGAACTCCTAGGAAAGTATGAAAATAAAAATATATAAATATAAATATCTACAAGATACCCAATTTGACCAATACATAAGTCACTTGGTAATGGTAACATTTGTGTCAAATGAAAAGGAACCAGAAATTATTGTAGCTATTATATCTATGTACATGAAAAAAAAAAATATATATATATATATATATATATATATATATGTATGTATATTCCCTCCGTACATGATATACATAAAAATAATTATAACAACAAACTCATCTCTTCAATGCTTTTAGTTTGGGAATGCTTTATATAGAAACATACTCATTTAAACCTGGGGGTACCTGTGCAAATGTTCTAATTTGCCAAAAAACCTCCTGTGCTTCCAACATTAGTTGCCATGGGCCACCCCTAATATGGGATTTAACCTGGTGAACACTGAAAACAGAAAGGAAAATGCTCAGGATGTTCACAAGTGTGCTTTGCCAGTGCATTAGTCAAGTCCTTTCTCCCTATGGCATACAGGTGTTCATAGATTCTTTTCTTTAATGACCTCTCCATTTTGCCAATGTAAAAGGAGGGACATTTCTTACACAAGGCCACATACACTACTCCTTTAGTTTCACAATTGTACTTATCGTTGATAAAATAAGTTCTACCATTAATGTTAGTTTTGTCACCAGGTAAAATATATTTGCACTGGGGGCACCTACCGCATTTAGCCATACCCATGCCATTCACTTTAGTTTTAATTGTGGTCTTTTCAACAAGGTTCTTTAAATTTACCCCTCGTCTATATGTGAATGTTGGACGTTGTCCCACCACTTTAAGCAATGCCTGGTCCTCCACAAGAATACTCCAATTCTTATAAATGATTTCCCTAATTATGTGAAACTCTGTACAATATGTGAAGAGAAAATTAATAGGGAACATATTCCCTGTATTGACCTTTTGTTTTGCTTGTAATGTTCCCCCTCCCAAAAGGGGTCTAAAGTGCCCTGTTTCTCTTTTAATCTGTACTTCAAACATAATATCTTTTACTAAAGAGTCTGGATACCCTCTCATGGAGAACATTTTACATAAGTTTTCACATTCACTAATAAAATCATGTCTTTCAGAAACCATTCTTGCCGCTCTGACAAATTGCCCTTTCACCACACTTCTCTTTTGGTGAAAGGGATGGCTACTAGAAAAATGGAGATAAGAGTTTGAATAAGTGGGCTTTCTGTAGATCATGGATTTGAATTTGTCCATAAGAAGCACATGTCATCTTGATATCGAATGTACCAAGTGACATTTTGTTGATACATCTCATTTTGAAACGGCCATTGTCGTTCCCAGTATGCCAAAACACTATTTGCAAAGCTACACCCGCAGGGAGACCCCATGGCTATCCCCGTCTTTTGAAGAAAAAACTGATCCTTAAACACCAAGAAATTGTTTGGTAACGCCAAGTCCAGCCTTATGGAAAGGGCAACTAGAAGCGATACCTGAATTTATTAACAGCATTTCGAAAATGTCCAATTTTCTTCAATTCACTTAGTGTAGGGGTAGATGAGATTAATTTTTTGGATGTTAAATTAAGTAAGGATAAGAACAATAACAAATTCAAATCCATGATCTACAGAAAGCCCACTTATTCAAACTCTTATCTCCATTTTTCTAGTAGCCATCCCTTTCACCAAAAGAGAAGTGTGGTGAAAGGGCAATTTGTCAGAGCGGCAAGAATGGTTTCTGAAAGACATGATTTTATTAGTGAATGTGAAAACTTATGTAAAATGTTCTCCATGAGAGGGTATCCAGACTCTTTAGTAAAATATATTATGTCTGAAGTGCAGATTAAAAGAGAAACAGGGCACTTTAGACCCCTTTTGGGAGGGGGGACATTACAAGTAAAACAAAAGGTCAATACAGGGGATATGTTCCCTATTAATTTTCTCTTCACATATTGTACAGAGTTTCACATAATTAGGGACATCATTTATAAGAATTGGAGTATTCTTGTGGAGGACCAGGCATTGCTTAACATATAGACGAGGGGTAAATTTAAAGAACCTTGTTGAAAAGACCACAATTAAAACTAAAGTGAATGGCATGGGTATGGCTAAATGCAGTAGGTGCCCCCAGTGCAAATATATTTTACCTGGTAACAAAACTAACATTAATGGTAGAACTTATTTTATCAACGATAAGTACAATTGTGAAACTAAAGGAGTAGTGTATGTGGCCTTGTGTAAGAAATGTCCCTCCTTTTACATTGGCAAAATGGAGAGGTCATTAAAGAAAAGAATCTATGAACACCTGTATGCCATAGGGAGAAAGGACTCGACTAATGCACTGGCAAAGCACACTTGTGAACATCCTGAGCATTCCTTTCTGTTTTCAGTTGTTCACCAGGTTAAATCCCATATTAGGGGTGGTCCATGGCAACTAATGTTGGAAGCACAGGAGGTTTTTTGGCAAATTAGAACATTTGCACAGGTACCCCCAGGTTTAAATGAGTATGTTTCTATAAAAAGCATTCTCAAACTAAAAGCATTGAAGAGATGAGTTTGTTATTATAATTATTTTTATGTATATCATGTACGGAGGGAATATACATACATATATATATTTTTTTTCATGTACATAGATATAATAATGGCTACAATAATTTCTGGTTCCTTTTCATTTGACACAAATGTTACCATTACCAAGTGACTTATGTATTGGTCAAATTGGGTATCTTGTAGATATTTATATATTTTTTATTTTCATACTTTCCTAGGAGTTCTGTATTTTAGTTTAGTGTGTTTGATTAAGCAATTGATTAAATATTTGATATATTTGATAGGTCTGAAATACTTCATAAATTTGAAGTTTATTTGTTGCTCATTTAGAAAATAAATTTTGTTTTCTATTGTTTAATTAGTAGAAAAGTAAAAAACTGCTTGTGATTAACAGGTATTAGCCCTTTAAAATCTAAGCTTTAAGCTGGCCAAGTGGTTAATGAATTAGAATTTTAATTGTTTTAATTGGCATATGTTTTATATATAAGGTCTTGCTGTGAGTAATATACTGTTTTAGTCTGAAGAAGGCTGAGGAATATCTTAGCCGAAAGCGCTTACATTTAATAAACAGCCCGAGCTTTGCTGAATCAGTCCGTTTTCCACTTTTTGGAGTTTTTAAGCTTGAAATGGGTTATAACAGTCGAAGTTTGCTACAAATGCTAAACATTCTACCCATCACTGTACAGCTTTGCAGTCCTTTAAGTGGCTTGAACTCACACACACACACACACACCTACCTGCAGCTAACAACTGCACATAAATTAATTTGCAAACCGTTAGTTTATCCTACCCTCACCTCATTATGTAGCAACTATCTACCCAAAAGGTGTCTCGGGTCTGAAAATCAACACCTTTTGCAGGTATGCAAGCCTAACCTACTTGCCGGCCAGCTTCTTTATACTTGTTCTGTAACCAAAGGCTAGAATGCTGTGCCATTAGCAATTAGATCTAATCAAAACCATGCATCATTCAAAAGTTCTTTACAAGACTACCTCTCCTGTATCTGGATCTGCACTTGCACCAATCCCTGCCTTAAACTTGACTTAAGTAACCTACACTTTTTATGGTAAAAGTGTCCTACAACATTAGCCTTTTTATGTGTCACTTGTCTCACTGTGTATTATAAGTTTGTTTTAAATGTGACTGTTTGCCAAATCTTACTTGTCCATGTGCACACTTTTGTGGAAATCTGCAAATGCTAATCCTGTTTTATATTTGTGTTTTGTGGAGATTTTCTCCCTGGGCCTGCACTGAAAATGGGCTCATAATGGCACTGTGGACTATCCCACTAAACAAATGCCAATAAATAAATAAAATACTAGATTATAGGTTCATAGGTAGATACTAGGCTATCGGCCCAAGGGCCCAAGTAAGCCTAGCCAACAAGGTTCCCTGGCTTACGCCACCCAAGAAAGTTAATTTCCTGTGCCCCTGTTGAGCAGAACCACAGAAGTGATCCTCGAGGTGTATTTCCTATTTCCCATCCACTCATCAAAATTTTCTAATGAGGAGTTTTGCTTGACATAGATGGGTAGCTTGTTCCAAAGTATAGGAAGTCTCTGGGACAGGAATTTATCCCTCCAGCATGTCTTGTTTATTGTGGTGACAAGGTTTAGGTACCTAGATCATGTAGCTCGGAGGGGTTGAGATTTCTTAAGGTGTAGCATGTCCAACAGCTCTGGGTTTGACGTAGCTTTATATGTTGGGCAGAGATCTCCTCTGAGTAGGCGGTATGCTAGAGTGTAAAGCTGGAGTTTTTTGAGACGGTCGGTGTTGGGCATCTGTTTGAGGCCAGTAATCCTCTTTGTGAGGTACTTCTGTGGCCTTTCCAGCTGCTGCAGATGTCTTGTGAGGTACATTCTAAAAGGGGCGTTGGGTCTGAGTGCCGAGTAGAGGGGAACAATGACATCTTTTTTTTTTTTTTTTTTCCTGGATGAGAACCCTTTTGTGATGAGGTGTGCCACATAGAAGGATTTCCTGGCTACTGTGTAGATGTTATTAAAGGAGAGACTACTGTCCACCTGGGTCCCAAGGTCTCTTATCACACATTTGGCATTAAGTAGACTGCTGTTTATGTGGTAGTTCATGGATACAGAGTTTTTACCAAAGGGGATGACCATGCACTTTTTGGCATTGAGCTTGAGGCCATGCCTCTGACACCAGGCATCTGTCTCAGTAAGGCCCTTCTGTAGGATGTCCACATCATTTGGGGACTCGACTGTGGCTCCTAGTTTGCAGTCATCTGCATATTTTGTTAGCCAGAGGCCTTCTGTGTTCTACTTTACTTCAGAGAAGTAGATACCAAACAGGAGAGGTCCCAGGACTGAACCCTGTAGTACTCGACTTGTCACTGGTTTGAAGTCAGATTTGGAGTCTGCAACGTTTACAGTGTGGGTTCTGTCAGTGAGCCAGTTGGCAACCCATCTTGTGATGTAGGGATTTATACCTAGTTTAGTGAGTTTAGCTATAATTCCAGAATGGGGGAAGGTGTCGAAAGCCTTGGCGAGGTCAAGATAGGCTGTGTGAACCACCTTTACCCTCGTCTATGGCTTTGGTGACTTGCCTCAAAGAAGTCGATCAGGTTCAGAAGGCATGACCTGCCTTTCACAAACCCGAACTGGGTGGGGTCCAGAGTTTGGAGGTTACCAATGTCTTTGTTTATGAATTCCATGATGATGCATTCCATGGCCTTGCAGACCAGGCTCGTTAGGCTAATAGGGCGATAGTTCCCAGGATCAGTAGTGGCTCCCCCTTTGTGAAGTGGGATAACTGTTGCTGTGCACCATTCAGTGGGCACAAAGCCTGACATATGCCTTTTGTTTACTACAAAGTGCACTTTTGTGTTTGGCAGTAGTATGTTGGTCAGTCAGTTTTTCATTTCATGCCTGTTGTGATTTAGTAGACCAAAAGGTGCGTCTTCCACTGTTGTATTAGCAGCTGCAGAGTTGGTTCATCTTAGGACCCCCTTTTCATTCACAGTAAGCTGTTTTAAAGCTCATTGCAGTAGATGAACTTCAGCATCATGTTACTCACAGCCTGGACTTTTGCTCAGAAATGCATTTCAGATTTTGCCTTTGATAGACAGTCATAAGCTCTGAAGAAACCATGTTTAACTATAAAATCAAGTGTCATGTCTCCTAAATCAGGGACCACTCCAGTTTCTGAGATAAAATGCTCTTAAAATGTCAATAGATATGCAGTGATGTGCTTTTCAAGTTTCCTTTCTTATGTCACTTTATTTGTTGCTTAGTTATTTGTATTCTGACAGTTAAGTTACTGTAATCTTTGATCATACCAAAGGATTTGATCTTTGGAGAATATAGCTGTTTACAACTAATCTGTTTCCATCTCTGCAAAATCATTGTCTTGACTACATTGTTCCTGCCAGCCACCACTGTAGCATTACAGTGCATACAAGCTGTGATGACCCATATGGGCATTTGCAGGCCAGTTTGAGGGAGTGGGACAAATTTGCCCCATCTGCTGTTTGCTTACAGAGAGTTGCCACAAGCATCCACAGCTTTCTTACCTTTTGAGTTGCTATATAGGCATGTGGTGATACGGCCTCTAGATTTGATTCGCGATGAGTGTGAGGGTGTGTGAGAAATCCCACAAGGCGTCTGTTGTGGCATACATCCTAAACCTCAGGACAAGGCTCAAGGAACTCATGGGCTTGGCCCAGGAGAACCTGGCAGGAACCCAGCAGCGGAAAAAGGTCTGGTATGACAGGGTATGGGGAAATGTATTCCCAGATAGGCTCATCTCTGTCAAGCAAAGTTTCTCAAGGGTCACTTAAAAAACTAGCTTGAGTGTTCTAAGGCGGGGGGGGTGACAAAAGGAGGTACTGCTAGCACAGCTAACTGGAGTTTTGTAAATAAGTGTCATTTGTGAATATCAACATGATTTATGTAAGATGCTTATGTTACAAATGTATTGGAACTGTGTCATGTGTATATCAAACTGATTTGTACAGATGTGTGTTGGGAAGGTATTTGTAAAGTGCTTGAGTTTGGACTGTATCCACAGTATGCCTACTGCAGAGAACAGAAATGTTCATGCACTTTTGTAACTTTAATGTATATGTTTTAACAGAGGAAACTGGAGGGTTAACTTAGTCCAGCAGACTTTATAAAAATATCTAAAATTAAATCACTTTATAGGCTAGGCCATAAAGATGCTATCTCACAGGTTCCAAGGCAGCCAGAGACACAAAGTGTATACTAGGAAGCTTTCTGTATTGTCTTTGGGGTGAATTAATTGCCATTCAGGAAGAGTGGAAGTGTTTTGTTTTACGACCTCCATAAGCTTAACAGATCTGAGCAAAAGCCCTTGTGTGTGTTATTTTTATGGGTAGGTACTAAATACTGCCAGCAATGGGGGTTTTACATGGGAACCATAAGTCAGATGACCAGAAAGTGTTTTTCTGCAAGCTATCCTAGCAGTTATATTTTAGTTATTATTTTGAGAAGTCTCTTAGTGAGACAGAGCATAATGTATTCTGTTTTGGACCTGACAGCAACAAGAACCATTCACCACATCACCTGCCTTGCTCTGTTAAGTTATTAGGGTATAGTAATTACTTTAGATAGTCCAGAATATAGTGAAGCTTAGTTTAGATATTGTTTTTTTCCTTTATCTGAGCCTGTCCTGCAATGTTATTTTAAATATTTCCTGTGTTTTGAACTCTTGTCACTGTTAATATATACTTCGTATGTTCTTGTTTGTTTATTATTAAATATTTTAAAACTTTTCCATTGTAGCTGATCTTTGTAGTGATATTTAAGTTTTGGTTTTGAGAGTACTTGCTTATTTATTTGGTGACACTGTGGTCCACTCCTAATAGCCCTGTTCTTGGTCAAACTACCATTTGTATTAATATTAATACTACACAGTAAAATTGGTCACCTTTTAAGGGCCTAAATGTAGATAGCAGGCATGACTAGTGGCAGTGGTAACTACCTTATAGTCTGGGCAGAAGAGGCATAGCTAGTAATCCTGTGCTAGCCTTTCACAGGTGTGTGTGTGTGCAAGTCAAACCTCAGTGTGTGTGTGTGTCAGCTTACTTGGGCAGGGACACAAAGCACTAGTTGGACAGAGAGAGTGCTGGAGGTCTTGGCTTTGTCACTCAGCTGAGATCTCAACTCTATAGCTGTGACAGTGGGGAGTCTTGCTGGGGATCTGAGGAAGAGGGAGAAATGAGCCCTGGACTGCCTGTGGTCTCTGTGTGCTCCTAAGGCAAATTGCACTTGATGCAGATAGCTGCATCTGGAAATAGTGTATGTATCTGTTATCCTCCCAGTGAACGTCGCCCCACAGGTGCCAGTGGTGAGGATTGAGGCTCCTTGGGATTTCCATGTCACATATTGGTTGGCAGTTGTCACACCAGCCATCAGATATGCTGTACAAACGTAGAAGAATCTCAAGTTGAAACAGAAACTTAAAAAAAATCGAAAACCTAAAGGGAGTTCATAAAACTTTAAAACTGAATACTTTTGTTGGTGATGATCTCAAGTGCTGCAGTATTTACTGCTTACTTGTTAATACTGTATCATAAACAGAATTTAGTGTAAGACTGCAAAATGATTTATTGGTAGAAAAAAACACCAAGGATATTCTGTTTCCTCTCATCACTTACATCCACGAACAAGCTTGATGACACACTGCAATCTCTCTAAACTACTTTGTATAAATATTTTACTTTGGAATTATTTTCCTTGTGAAAATATAATTTTAGCCACCAGGTGGCAATGCAGTATTACAAATGGCTTCACTGGTTTGATTATTCTGAAAGAGTGGACACCATCCCTCTCAACTGCCCAGATTTTTTTGCCTTATTTCTGGTCCGTTTTTCATAAAAATATGATTTTCTGGAAACTAGTGGCAAATCATTAAAGACTGAAGTTAGAAAATAATGACACATTTGAGATGTAGACTTCATACCCTTCAGAAAATTCATACTATTGCAAACCTAAATTGTCCCTATTTTGAGCCTTTGTCCACTTTTACTTATTGCTTTGTCCAGATCTCTTACTGTAAGAGGTTCAGAGGTGTGGTGTACACTACAATATATTTTGGTATATCAAGATTAACGTTTGTGTCTGCATGAGAAAATGTATTAACTTGTTCTTCGTAATCATCTTGAACGTTTAAACAAATCGGTTCTAGTTTTTGTCTGTTTGGGGCTACTGTTGGAATAACTTTCAGGCAATATTAACAACATAACTCTGGTTTTAAGTGACCACGCTCAAGTTAGTAATACCTTCCTACTTATTAGAATGTGACGTGTTGGAACTGTTGCATAGTTTCACTTGTTTCCATAGTTTCACTTGTTTCCAAATTCTACACAAGTTGTACTGCTGATAATACATGATACTGAAGGCTTTATTATGTTTAGTAGTATTAATATAGCCATTCAAGTTTTGAGCGTTTTTTTTTTTTTGCAAGATATTGTTTAATGGATTGCTGAGCAAACACAGTTCTGGAGTATTCCTAAAACAAGTCAACTGTAATTCTCTGAAATGTGCTACAGTTTTAAGGACTCTCTGCAGCTTTTGCACAGAAGTTGACGTTAGTGGCATTATTACTCTCCCATTCTTTCAGTTACTTTGGGTTAGGAAGATAGAACTCGGCTCTTCAAAATAAAGGATCCTTCCAGGTCTTAATCTAGTCTCCGGAACAGTGGATTAGAGCCAAGGGGCCCAGACCAGTATAGTGGCAGCAGCATCGGCCATCATGTAGAGTCCAACTGAGATTTAGGTCAGAGAACAAGATCCGCTAAGCAAAAGGAGCCTCGTGTCCACAGTGGGAAATGTACTGGATCTCAGCTTCAGTGGTAAAGGTCTGAATTAGTCAGCTACACCTGTACTTAATTATTTAACTTAACTAATATTAAATGACTTGGTTCAACCTGTAAAACTCCTGCAGCTAGTGACATGACCCGGCCCCATACAGTATAACAGTATGACTTACAGCTCCTTGACTGTAGTGTACTTTTTGCTGCTACTGCCCTCCCTCCATCTTAGTATCATCAAATTAACAAAGTTAGCTTGAGTCACTGGCATTCATTTCCTCTGTTCCAAGTGAGTTGAACACTTCTACAAAGGAGGTGTGGAAGACCTTTAATACCTATGCTGCCATTTTGAATAGAGCTGTATGTTGCTGGTCCAGGTGCCTCCAGTGTGTGGCAGTTGATTGTCTCTTAGCCGTGTGTGCATTAGTGTGCTTTCTTTTTTACAGTTATTGACATCCCTGAATATGGTCAGTAATAGGCCTGTTCACATCCTTTCATCTTCGTCCGTTTCCATATTTGACAGTACTCCTGTGTGGCTAAAATCATGTGACTGGGGAATAGGAGTCATTGCATTTTTAATGTAATACCATAGTAAAGATGGGGGTGAAGGGGGGCGAGATCCGTAGTTCCTGCATTCTTTTTTCTGCACTGAAAGGCACTTCAGCATTTCTTTCCCCATTTTAAGAGAGTGGGGAAAGTGAATGGAAAGGCAATTCACAATGGAATGAGTTTTGTAAGGCTCTCAAGTATCCAACATGTCCAGAAGGTTTAGGATTTTTGCATGGAATTGTTTGCGTAGATATTATCTGGCAGACTTCAAAGGATTTCTCCTTGGGTAGATAATAAATGCTGGAAGTGTAATGGGGAAGAGAGAGGCATTTGGGAACCTTTTTGGGAATTATGCGATGGCAGATTTTAAAAATTTTCTGCAAAGTACTTTGATGGAAATGTTGATGTGACAAGTTGTAATTAAGGAGGTAATTCTTTTGTGGAATATAAGATTTGAATTGCTTAGCTATAGTAAGGTTTTACTAAGTTTAATGTTACTGGCTGACCGCAATTACTAGAAATGGAAATCAAAATCTGTACCCAATGTAAAGGAAGTTGTAGATATTTTAAAGGAACAAAAGGACTGCAGGTGGGATCTTTAGCAAATTGAATGAGCAAATTTGCTTAAAATGGAATTTGCGGGGCCAGTACTTACAGAATAATCTGGAGGATTGGTGAGGTTTAAGGGAAGCAGGAAGTGAGCATTTTTTATAATATTCGAGTGAATACAAATTGTTAAAAAGAAAACGCATTGCATAACAATAACAGTAGAAATGTATTATGGTTTGTGTTCTGTTAATGTATGTCAACTCATTTTATAGTTTAAAATGTGATAAAGATGTTTCTTCAGTAACCTCACCTGTGTATAACAGTGTTATGTCAGAAGCAGTGCATAGTGGTTAGTTGTGACTTCACATCTCTCCAACAGCTCAGAGGTGCAGAAGGTGGAGTCTCCATCTTTACTCAACATTGTTATGAATTTTAACAGAAGTTAAAAGACCACATAGTAGAAAAGCACGCCTTTCCAAATGGACCAATTTGTCTTGGGTATGAAATTTATTACCTGGCTTTCTTATCCATTTCTTTAATTCTGGACTATGCAACATCTCACTAATGTTGGTCTGGCCTGGTCATTCTTTGACTACCCCTTCTATTTAACAGGCTGCCCAGCCATGAAGCAGATTTTGTCGCTAACACAATTCAAGTGCAACTTGGACAATTTGATGGGGAACAGGAAATTCATCTTTGGTTTGGCACCTGTGTCTGTAATGGACGCAAGCAGCCTGTAAATGTTTAATCTCCCAGGCCCCTGCTTTCACTTATAAAGGGCATCATAACTTGTCAGAGATTTGGGATGCTTGGCCTCGCTTAAAAAGGCTGCAGTGGTGGTTAACCTAGTATAAACATGTTAAGATGCTATTTCTCTCTGTAAGTATACCAGTTTCTTCGGCTGTAGTTTCTTGCTGTAAAACAGTCTTTGAATGTGATATTTTATATGAGGCCTCTGGAGGAATCAGTTGACACTGATTTAAACTTTCCCTTCTTTTAACGCTTTTAGTACATCTGACCTCAAATATACCTCACCTGCTGCACTCTTTTCTTTGTTAATCACCTGAGCCAGAATGATTTCTGAATTGCAGACACTGGTGTGTAAAGAGCCGTGTATATGTTTTCATAAAGATGTGGTGTGATTAAAGATGCCCAAGCATAGACTAATGTTAGTCTGATTTAGTCCTCCTGTCAGTTTTATTTCCTAAGCAAGCGGGGGGGGGGGGGTCAGTATTATATTGATCATATGGTTACGATGTTTACAGAAACAAGTCTGCCAGGCTGATCACTTATTACCAAATTGACCATTTCCTTGGGGATTTAAACTGCACTTAGAATAGAGAGGTTAGGACTTAATTCCATCAAGCTAGCAGTTAGTTTAGCATTCAGTCATTTGTCTAGCCAGAATATTTGTGAGGCTTGTATCTGGCCATCCATTCAGAGTTTCTCTACTTTACAGACTAGGTAGATACCCAATCTAATGAGTGAGCATGATTTGCTTTGATAGTTCTTTAGGACTCTGGCTCTCACTGCTCGATCTCTTGGTTATAAATTGCTGCAACAGTGTTCCTTATGAATAACTTTGAGCATAGTATAGTTGTACGAGTATAATTATCTTAGCAGTATTGGTATTTGAGTAGTATGATCATTAACTTACTTTCCTACTCTTGCATATGTGTGGATCTGATGGTTCATGGGTGTAGTTACGCCATACTAGCTACAGAAATGAATGTCAGCATTTGCTTTGTGTTTCAAACATTTAATCATGTTGTTTGTCAACATCACTCAGCATGTATATTTTCAGGAGATGTTTGGTTCTTTACAATTACATCGATCTTCCAAATCTGTTTAGACTCACTGTTTGTGGTTTTGATGGCAGTACCTTTCCTCGAGCATTTGTTAATGTGGTTGATTTGTCTGCTGTTTCTCAGACACCAAAAATCTGCTGGAAAAGGTCCACTGAGAGGACAAGCACCTACCTTTGCCTTCACCTCATCCTCAAAATGCAGTGCAGTATTATTCAGGTGTCTGCTGTTACAGGGAGTCTGTGACCACATTTTCTTTCATGATAGTAATAGCATGCCTGAGCACAGTATACATTCCACTATCAAGCTTATGAACTTGCCTCTCTGCATCTGTGTTGTATTACAGTTTTATATTCTAATTTGGTGAGGTTTTTTTTGGTAATTGATTTGCACTAACCCTGCAGCTCTTGGCTGACATGATTACCAATGTTACCACAGGGGTGTTTTATTTTTTCCTGACAAATTGTGTTTGCTCCCCCACACACACACGCCCCAAGTGGGCTACCATTATGGGCTTGATACTGTCAAGCCAGTGTTCCCTTGTCCTATGGCAACATTTTCCATTAGGTCTGCACTTGGAATGGAGCAGATCACCCCACCTAGAGCACAAGCTCCATTCTGTGTGATGGGTGAGATGACATAAAGCACTCACTGTCATCTGTCCTGCCTGACATCTCTAACACCTGAGCAACTGCACAAAATGTGGGTCTTCATGGTCATAGGGTATATTCTTCTGCACCTCAGAACCAAGATATTCCATGTCATTTTGGGATAAGTGCCACTATGGCTTTGTCTATGGTTTTACTTGGTACATTGACTGGATTGATGGGTCTAATGAATATGACAAGCAGAATATGCACAAGTTCAACTATAGATGTTCTAGCATTGAGGATTGGCGGTAGTGAGGATGCATAATGAAATGGGCTGACTGCTTTGGTTTTTGGATGAATGGGACTTGGGACACTGCCTTGTCAACATAGTGGGAAGGATCTGTAATATTTGAGGATTTATTGCTTTGGTGAATGACTTGTATAGGTTTACGCTTGTCTGCAAATTTAGAGCTTTCATGCAGTCCAAGGCTCACATCATCCCTCTCTTCTTTTGGTTGTGTTTGGCTTCCCACAAACTCAGACTTCTACTTTGAAAAATCTGTCCTAAAAATGAAAGAAGTCTTTAAAGAGTTTACAGCAAGAAGAGCTTGCACTTTCTATGTTAACAAATGCACCAGACAAAATGTACTTAACATTTCCACTTAAATGACGTCGGGGGAAGGTTGATCAAGGTGTGGGGTTAAGTCTAATATGTGTGTGTAGGTTTATAGTGGTTAAGTGCCTGCTCAGGGGTCTATATTAGAAGCATGAAAGATACATTAGCCGAACACTAGAACATAGACACATATATGTTGATCTACCACATCAGCGAAGGATGGAAATGCCGAAATACACAACGCCGAACAGATTCCCTGAAGCAACAGCGCCATCCAGGTAAGTCAAACCGCAGTAAACAAACATGACACAAAACACTATTATAAACGTTTTTACAGGGGGCAAGCCCCCCTGCAACCCCCCCAACTTATATATACCAACTCCCAAGACTGCTCTACAGTGGGGAAAAGGATGTATTTCCTCATCCCCACAATCACCCTGCTGGCCAGGGAAATTCATTCGGCATTGTCTTTTGGTGTTTCTGCCTTTCGCTGTTGTGGTAGATCGACGTATATGAGTCTATCTTCTGCCGTTCGGCGAATGTATCTTTCGCGTTTCTAATATAGACCCCCTGCAACATCTGCTGTTGTGGTGACTACCTTTGATGTTCTTCATGTTTCACTGTTGCAGTCATTACATTTGGGTAATATGCTTGCAGGTTGCTCTCAATCGGCCTGATTAACAAAGTCTTGGGTCCTGCGTCGGTTGCTGTCCCTTCTTCCATGACGTCAGGTCATCAGAGGTATAAAACATACAGCCGACACCATTACATCAGTCTTTCTTGCCATGCCCGAAGCAGTTCGCAAGTGCCGGCCGACTCCTGAAATTTTCGTTTTCGGCTTTCAGAACCAAAGTCTTCAACTTAAAGCTAAGTAACCCTTTGGGGAAACTTTTTCTTGCTCCTTACCGATATCAGTAAAAGCTAATAATTGCATTACTTGTGGAAAGCAAATACCTCATAACGATTTTTATTCATACTGTATTCCTTGCCTAGGCCCTGACCATGACGTACCTTGCTGTTGGTTTTATGCTTTATTTAATCAGAGCACTATGAGGGGCCAAAAATTTGAGACCACCCAGGAGAGCTCCAACCCCTGCCCTGGGACCTTAACTTTGTATTGGAGAAACTCACTCTTACCTCCTTTCGCGCCAGCTGCTACTGTAGACTTAAAATTTCTTTCTTGGAAAACAGCTTTCCTTTTAGCAATCACTTCAGCTAGAAGGATATCTGACTTACAGGCCCTGGAGCCTTTCATCATTTTTCATGCGGACAGGGTGTCACACAGGACCAATCCATCCTTCATGCCAAAGGTGGTATCCAGTGTGGCTCTTAATCAGTCTATTCATTTGCCAACCTTCTTTCCCAATCCACATAACAAAAGCGAATGGATTCTGCATTCCTTGGATGTGCACAGACAACTTAGATTCTACTTGAAAAGGACTCCACCTCGAAGAAAATCTGAACTGCTGGTAGTATTTGCTGCAGGGGCAGAGGGGAAGGCTATTTCAAAACAAACCATTTCTAGATGGATAAGCCATTGCATTCATTTGTGCTATAAGCACCATGGAAAACCTATCCCCCAGGGGATCAGATCTCACTCCACCAGTGCTGCATCTACTTCTGCTTTCTCAGAGGTGTTCCTACCAGGGACATCCTAGAAGCTGCTACCTGGAGTTCTGTACATGCTTTCACCAAACATTATCATTTGCCAATTTTCTCTAAATCCAGAGCTGGCTTTGCCGCTGCTGTCTTGCAGGGCTTTATAGCTGGCCCTAATGCTATATAAACTCCTCCTCCCAACCATAGCTTTGGGAATCTACCCAAATGTAATGACTGCAACAGTGAAACACGAAGAACATACAAGTACCGTTGTGTACACTTACCATAAATGTAGATGTTAGAGTGTATTCACTGTTGCAGTCCTGGTTACCCTCCCTCTAGCCCCCTAACTTCTTCTGGCTATACCTCTACTTTCCTTTACTATGCTTAAAACCTTTTTGGTGTATTTGCTTTTTGTTGGAGGAATACCTTTGTGTTTTTATGTTTATTTGCTCCCCATTAGGGCTGCACCTGGGGCAAGGAAAACTGATGTAATGGCGTCTGATGCATGTTTTATGGCCCTGACATCATGGAAGAAGGGAGCAACCGACACAGGACCCAAGACTTTGTTAATCAGGCCAACTGAGGGCAACCTACAAGTACCCAAATGTAATGGCTGCAACAGTGAACAAACTCTAACATCTACATTTATGGTAAGTGTACACAGTTGTACTTTTGATGTTTAGCTGCTAGAAGTTGATATTTTCTAATTCATTTTAGTTGCAGGTATACATCAGGATAAATGCAGTACTAATCTATAGCAGCTGACTTGGCTGATAAAGAAGTTTAAAGGAGTCTGTCTTTGTCTTGCTCTTAGCTTACCCAAAGTCACAATTGGAGTCTGCAGGAATAATCCTGTTGTGATTGCACATTCTAAACTAGGGGACTCATAGATTTCTAATAGTGGCAATATGTTTGTGACTTGTTTTATATATTTTTAAATAATTGCAGGAAATGACTTCAGATGAGAAGGAAGCGATAAAGAAATTGGAGCACTGTGATTTTTCTGAAATACATAAATACTTTGTGGAAAGGAACGAAATCCGAAAAGCACTACCAAAAGAAGAAAAAAAGGTTAGTAGATTTTTGGAGGAACATGCAGCTATTTAAATTGTAGAAACCCTGATATGAAAAAATGTCACAAGTGGTGTCTTATTGCTGAGGACCAGATGTAAAAAAAAAAAAAAATGCCCACCTTCATCTGGGCCACACTGTGACCTTAACACTTGCATCTGAGTGGCTTGCTTAGTGTCGTAATTCTCCTTTCTTCCATTTTTTTCATTCATTTTGTTGCAGTTTTTTGTAAGGACAGAGTCATCTCTCTGCCTGATAATTGCAGGTCTAAGTTTACAAAATGTCCATTATGCAGTTGTAACCGCAGTTTGCTTTTGCATTAGATTTTTCATTTTGTGACGTTTGTGCCTTGACCTTGACTGCTGTCCATGCCAGATTAATAGGCACTTTCCACTGTCCATGCCGGAAGTTTAATAGGCACGTGCTACTGCTGTTGGTCATAATTTAGTCCTTAGATTTATCTTTTAGAACTGGAGTTTAGGAAATGGGCAGATCCTGGACATTAGCCAAAGGAACATTCAGTGGGTCACAAGCCTAATACTTGAAATGATGAAGACACGTATTAAAGAATCAGCAGTCCAGGCTAATGTCTTTGGTCTGGATTTTCTTCATAACCGTAGTCACCAACCTGTTGAGTGTACAGTAAACCAGTTGCCTGTCCCACAAGGGAGGCTACTCCATTATTGCCACTTTAGGGTGCAAACCCCCTTGTTGATGCCTTAGCAAACACTGCCTTATACACTTATCCCAGGATGGCAATGCTGGTGTTCTGCGAGCTTTAGTATGCTGTACTTATCTGTGGAAGGCATGACCTACGTTATCCGTTTTATTCTTTCTAAGAGACTCTCACTGCTTGAATGATGGTTTCCTATTTTAATTAAGGATCGATGCAGAAGTTACATTTTTTCTTGTACTAGGCTTCCTTACAGTGCTTCCACCTGTGATCAGCTTTGAGATATAATTGTGAAAGTTGAGTATGTTGGCGTGTCTTGGAGTGGGTACATAGAGTGATAATAAGGGTGTGGTTACATAGAGTGATATAAGGGTGGTTAAGAATGGTTGCAAAGTGTTACCACTGGAGTCTACATAGGTGTCTTTCGTTTTAGTTGTAGGCCTCATAAGCATAAATAATTAGTTATGGATGCTTTTGCCATCCCTCGCTTACACTTGCACGTCTAACTTGACACCCCTTCCTTATTTTCAGTCTTCATATGCAACCCCTAGTGGTGAGGAGCATTGGCATAACAAAAATCTTTGATTTTCTTATGCTTCTCTATGGAATTTTCTTTTTTTTCTGAAATTTTTGAGTTATGTCCTTTCTAGCCAAGCCAACAGATGCAGCTTCCTGTTCTTCCAGTTACCCTTCTTTAAGAGAAGGCTGTTAGAATGGTAACCATCTTGTCTGGCCTAAGCATCCCTACACATTTGACAAGATTTTACCTTGGCTGTTGCGGTGTAAGACTACGTTGTATCATGGTAGTTGTCCTTTAGGGACTGTTCATAAGGATGCCATCTCTGTAGCATGGAGTTAATTGTAAAATAAACAGTGTTACCTATTACCCTATGCATAACACTGAGGAATATGTTGGATTACATTGGGTTTAAGATGGGACTTTGTGTTTAAGATGGAACCTTGTGGCGCCAACCATGAATGGGGTAGGTAGAGTAGGTGTCCTGCCATTGGACACATTGAGTTAGGTAACTTATACTTTAGAGTTGCAGGCCTCATGTCTGTCTGTCTGCTAATCTGTTGAGTAGGAACTCATGTAGCACCATGCCAAAAAGCTCTGGATAAATTTAAGAAAAGGAAAGCAGCTTTTAAGCTTTGATTCTTTCTTTTATTAACTTAATTTAGGGAAGCAAGTAGTAATGTTTCAGTGCTATGGTTTAGATGGAAACTCTGTGCTGGAGGAATTAAATTTTTTATCTGATGTTGTAAATCTCCCCTGTCGGCACCGATCACTCTTGGCAAAATTGCTCCGTCCTTACTTGGGTAGTCAGCTGTCCTCCGTCGGGCCCGAATATCAGTATAAGGCTGGCCAGCGTCAAGGCGCATTTGACTGATTGGAACTGGAGCACTCTCGAAGCAGTGATTGGGCTGTCAGCACTGTGGTTCCTAGTTTGGCACCTATTTTTTCAGTGGCGCTGTCTATGGCCACTGCTCCCTCAACAGCTACTGGTCCCCTCGGAGCTCCTCAACTGGAAGCAGGCTCTTCAGGGTGGGGTGTGACCCCGGTACCAAGGTTGTCCTTCTCTGTTCCGGGCTCCCATCCCTCCTCAGACAGAATTGCTTTCCAGGTGATGGGGAGGGTCCTTGCCTCAACAGGCTTGCAGTTGGCACCATTGGTATCGACACCAGTACCCTCCTCTAGCATGCAGTTGTCCCAACCCCCTACTCTGGGATTCTGAGCACGGGAGCTTCAAGACCTTTCCTTGAAGGGAACCCTTTCTTCGGAGTCGTCCTCAGAAGATCCCACTGGGGAGCCACTACAGAAGAAACTGTGTAAGAGGAAGCACCTTGATTTCCCTGAGGAATCCATCACCAAGGACACTGATTGCTATGAGGGAGAGGGGTCCCCATGGTCTCCACTGGAAGACATTCTTGAGATCCTCAAGCAGAGGGGAGACTGGAAGCCCTCCAACCCTTAGGAGGAATCAGTATTCTTGCAGGCCTTCCGTGCTCTGCCATCTACTTCCTGGGTGACCCCTCCTGCGGATGAGCTTGTTAAACTGATTATGCAGCATGCCCAGAAGGCCCTGGACAACATGGAACCTGTCCCCTGGAGGCCAAATAACATTTTATCCACCCCTGAAGACCAGCCCAGTTGGTCCAAGCAGTTGGTAGTTGATTCCATGGTTGTGGCGGCGGCCACCAAGAGGGAACTGGCAGAAGAAGGTTCCACTGTTCATCCCGCAAAAAGTGAGTCTCAGGCTATGGGACAGACTGGTGAAGTGGGCCTATGCTTTAGCGACCTTTGCCATTCGATCGCTGAATTATCTAGCACACTTCACTCACCTCCATAAAGACCTAATCTCATAAATGGTCTGCCTCTTTGGCGGGGGTACTCCCTGACGAGGTGTGTGAAACTGTTGCCTCTCAGCTGACTACCCTGGAATCTATCTCGACCTCCTTGATGCACTTGATCTCTCAAGCCACCGAGGGGGCAGCTCGAGCAGCCGCATCAGGCATTGTTATGAGATGGCATGCTTGGATGCGTTTGTGTGATTTTGCGGACCCCTTTAAATCTTCCTTTGTCAACATGCCTGTTGACGAATCTTCCCTTTTTGGTTCCAAAGTAAGAGAGACACTATCATGTAGTGAGAAGGACGGAAAGACCTTGTCTGCTGTGAGCATACGTTTTTCCATCCCCCAAAGATCCTATTCCAGGAATCAGAGGGGAGGAAAATTGTGTTTCAAGAAGTCCCAAAGATCTTTTTATGACACATTTGAACAATCCCCCCGGGGCAGAGGGGGTCCGCGCAACCAGGGCACTAGATATTCCTTCTCCGGCTGACCCTACCAGCACTCCTGAACAGCGACCCAATTGCTTTCCTCTGGAAGCAGGGGCCTATTTTCCCTGCAATTTCAGGCTTGGCAACTCATAACAGATGCATTGTTGCAGAGAATAATATCCAGAGGCTATCATATCCCATTCGATCTTACTCCCAGACCCATAAAACAAATCCCTAATGTCCCACCTAGTCAGAGGGAGGCTGCAGCCTTAGAAATCCGAAAGCTGCTAAGAAAAAGAATTATCCAGCCAGTCCCACCAGACCAGAGAGGATCCAGGTTTTACTGTAGGTTCTTTTTAGTGCCAAAAAAGACAGGGGACTGGAGACCAATCCTGGATCTCAGCTTACAAAACAAATTCATAAAACCTCAAAAATTCCAGATGGTCATAGTACAGTCCATCCTCCCCTTTCTGGGGAAGGACAACTGGATGTGCTGTATAGACCTCCAGGACCCGTATTACCACATAAAGATGGACAAATGCTCCTGGAGATTTCTCCGCTAGCCCACAGTGTGTTCACCAAATGTATGGCAGTCGTAGTAGCTCATCTCAGACTACAAGAATTCCAGGTGATTCCATATTTAGACGATTGGCTCCTTACCGCTACGACCAAGAATCTTCTCATTCTCAGTCTCTTATACTCAAGGCCTTGCTCTTCGCTTAGGTATTGCAATCAACATGGACAAATCACAAATGTATCCAACAAGAGCACTGGAATTAATTGGAGTGGTCTTCGACACAACGTCCTGTCAAGCTTCCCTTCCTCCTCACAGGCTCTCAAAAATAAGAAGCCAGATTCAAGTCCTCCTTCCACAGACTTTTGTACCAGCACACTTTGTACTAGAGCTATTGGGATTTATGGCAGCAACCATTACCTTAGCTCCACTGGCGAGGTTGCACATGAGACTAGTACAGTGGCTCCTTTCATCACAATGGTCAATCTTAACCTACCCACTCGACCACATGATACGCCTTGCAAACCTTTGCAAGAAAAAAATTATTTGGTGGATGAAACCAGAATCAAATCTTTGATGTTGACCGATGTTCTTCGTGTTTCACTGTTGCAGTCATTACATTTGGGTAATCTGCTGGCAAATTGCCCTCAGTCGGCCTGAATTCCAAAGTCTTGGGTCCTGCGTCGGTTGCTGTCTCCTCTTCCATGGCGTCAGGTTGTCAAGGGTATAAAACATGCAGCTGACACCATTTTCTTTGGTCTTTCTTGCCGCGCGGTGCCTGCAAGTGCCAGTCGGCCGACTACTGAAATATTCGAATTTGAGTTTCAGAACCAAAGTCTTCACTAAAGCTAAGTACCCCGTTGGGGAAACTTTTTTTCTTGCTCCATACCGATGTCAGAAAAAGTTAATAATTGTATTACTTGTGGGAAGCAAATACCTCAAGGATTTCCATTTATACTGTATTCCTTGCCTAGGCCCTGATCACAATGTGCCTGGCTGTCGGTTTTGTGCTAGATTTAACCAACGCACTGTTAAGCGTCGTTATATTTTTGCCTCAAAGTATTTTGGAAACTGATGTAATTACCCAGAAATGTCATCTGATAGCAATCCGACTGCCAGAGTACACAAACGCAAAGAAAAGGACAGCGAAAGGCAGTCGAGATCCAAAACAGATGACAAAGCTTCTTCTAAGCCAGTCGCCGATTCGCTGGTACTCTTTGAGGTGCTTTCACAGCCCCTGATACCTGCTACCTTAGAGTCGTAGGCGTCTCCCGACACCCATATGGAGTCTGGCATGCCGCAAGATACTCAAGGTATTGGACCGATGGATGTATCCCCTCGGATGGGTCCGGAGCCGCCGAGCAGGCACCGGCTTCTGAGGGTGTTTTCAGACCCCAGCTGCAAAACCAAAGACCAAAGCAACTTCTAAGACTAAAAAAGTGACACATGAGCCACGTGCACAGGCCTCTATGCCTAAAAAACAGATGATCAAAATGGCTGAAGACCTTATTACCTTGATCTGGGGTACCCATCCCCCTCCAGATAAGAGGCCTAGGCAAAACACGGATTACGAATCTTCAGATCAGGTTTCTATTTCTTTTGATTCCTCTTCTGATCAGGCATTATCTATACCTCCCTATGAGGATTCTGATGCAGAGGAGTCTATACCATCTTCATCTCCTCCTGAGGATTATTCATTTGGAGAAACCTTGCATACTTTGAGGGAGCATTTTCACTGGGAGAGTCAAGATTTCTCAGAATCAAAAAAGAGGTTCTGAGATTTCCTTCTCCCTCAGCACAGGCCTTTAGCCATTCCCTCTGTTTTAGACATTGTGGATGATGTGTTTTCGGAGTCAAGCTTGACCCCCCGACTCCTTACCTCCGGCTCCCAGTAAGCCTGACAGATGTTACAGGGTCTCTGACTCTCATAAATTTTTATTTGGAAACCCTACTGCTGATCCTGAAACTATTTCACAGGGTCCAAAGGGAGTTAAGGTCTCAACAGCAAAAAAATCCTACCCCCTCTGACAGACAGAGATTCAAGGGCACTGGACAATTGGGGAAAAAAGGTTTATACATCTGCAACCTTGGCAATCAGGGCTTTAAACTGTCAATTTCATATGTTTAAGTCTCAACAACACGTTATGGGATTGCTTAAACAGAAAATGATGATTTCTGAATGTGCAGAAAATAAAGAATTTTCAGGAATTATTGCATGCAGCTGAACAGGTTGGAAAGCATACTTTGCAATGTGGTTTTGATTCCTTAGAGGCCTCCTGCAGGGCCGCAGTTACTGAATCTGTGATTAGGAGGCATGCCTGGCTAAAAGAACAAAATTTGCCTGATCATGTTAAAGCTAAATTGCTAGATGCTCCTTTACAGCATGATACACTGGTATTAAGGCAGAAGAGGTTTCAAAGAAAATGGAAGATAAAGCTAAGTCTATGCAAACTCTTAGACTTACAAGTGCAGCCACCAAGATTCAGTAGACAATGGCCTACAAAATATTGGTCCTTTCCTGTGTCAGACAGAGCTTGAAGGGGCAAATCCAGACACCCTAAGGGTTCCAGATACCAGGCACAAGATTCATACAGGATAAAGCAATGGGGAGCTTCTACCTCCAAATCTGGAGGAGATAAAGCGCAAACCTACAGAAAACAGTCCCAATGACTTCCCTCTGCCTACACCAAGCACTTATCTTTTGGCAGCACCCTTAGGGGGGAAATTAGCATTTTTTGCTCAAAATTGGCAGTTAACCAGGGACAAGTGGGTACTAAACATAGTATCACAGGGATACAGGTTCCATTTCCACACACTGCCAATAGCAAATGGTTGGCCAGATCTGCCAAAAAATCACTGGGCAGAGGCACAGAAACGGGTCATGTCCCTCATGGGGAGATGGAGGCCATTCAGCTAGTACCAGAGCAGGAGAATGGACAAGCTTTTTACTCGACTGTTCTTGGTACCCAGAAAGGACAAGGCCTGGCGGCCAATAATGGATTTATCGATTTTGTACACATACCTGGACATTCCAAAATTCAAAATGCTGACTTTGCAGCAGCTTCTGCCCATGCTGGGCAAGAATGCTTGGTTGGTGACATTAGACCTAAAAGAGGCATATACCTGCATGTCCCAATAAGACAGTCGTGCAGAAGATACCTCAGATTCAAGGCTGGCTTAATGCATTACCAATTCTCTGCACTGCCCTTTGGCTTATCTACTGTGCCCAGGGTCTTTACAAAGTGCCTGGCAGCAGTAATTGCATTTTGCAGACAAAGAAGTATACAAATATACCCTTATTGGACGACTTACATTCAAGCAGAGAACAAGGACATTCTTCTTCGACACCTGGCGTCTCAGAAAAGGCTTCTAACATGCTTAGAGTACACAATAAATGAAAAGAAATCACAACTGGTACCCTCTCAAAAGATAACATTCCTGGGTGCAAGCTTAAATACAGCTGCCTAGATGTCTTACCTCACACCAGACAAGCAAAGGCAACTGACTTAGTTCAAACTTGTGGCAACAAAAACCCAGTTATCTGCAGGCTTTGGGCTTCATGGCATCCTGCATCCTACTTATTCCATATGCAAGACTGTATATGAGGAAACTTCAGTGGTACCTAAAAAGTTTATGGAGTCAACTTTCTCACAGTCTAGAAACAATGATTCCTCTCATTCCCTGCCTACAACAGGAGTTTCTATGGTGGTCAATAGCATGTCACCAAAACATGGGACAGGCCTTCACTCTACCCCTTGCCAGCCAAACTTTAACAGACGCATCAGATTATGCCTGGGGGGCCCACATGGCAGGAAGATGCACTCAGGGCATATGGACCCCAAAACAAATGCATCTACATATCAACCAGAAAGAGATACTAGCTGTTCAAAATGCCCTGGACCCCAAAACAAATGCATCTACATATCAACCAGAAAGAGATACTAGCTGTTCAAAATGCCCTGACAGCCTTCAAGGACTTACTTCATCCAGGACACCTACTGATAAAGACGGACAACACCATGGTCATGTGGTATATAAACAAGCAAGGGGGCGCACACTCTTACCCCCTTTGCAGATTAACCATGGCACTGTGGGACACAGCTTTGACCTACAAATACATCTTCAAACTCAATTCATGCCAGGAAAGCAAAATACTCTGGCAGACGATTTAAGCAGAAACCTTATGGATCCTCACGAGTGGAAACTAAATCCACAAGTCTTCAGCATGATAACAGAGAAATGGGGAGCCCAGACATAGATCTGTTTGCCTCTCCTCAAAATTGTCAGTTGAAAAGATTCTGCACAAGGACTTATCACAGACAAGCATGGAAAGTGGACGCCCTATCCTTCAGTTGGAAAAACCTACGCCTTTCCTCCTCTGCCTCTTAGACAAGAGAAACCAAAGATGATACTAATTGCCCCAGACTGGCCCCGCCAATACTGGTACCCAGTTTTGAGGAACTTGTCTCAATACCCAGCTTGGACCTTACCTGAAATACCTCAACTACTGCCCCAGCAAAACAATCAGATCCTGCACACTCAACTCCAGACACTGAACCTGGCAGCATGGCTGATCATGTAGTTATACAAACAACACCTCTCAGTAAAGCTGTGATGGATGTCATTTTGGAAGCCAGAAGGCCTAGTACTAGAAACTCTTATGCTGATAAATAGAAGAGATTCTGTGCTTGGCATCTAGTACAAGGCACTAATACAGCAGAACCAAATATTCCTCAGATATTACAATACTTAACTGAGATACTTGCCAAAGGCCTATCTTTCTCATCAATTAAAATCCATGCCTCTGCCATTTCGGCTCATTACAATACAGAGCCACCAATCTTTTCTCATCCTTTACTAAAGCAGTATCTTAGAGGAGCCAAACATTTAAGGCCTCCTAGAAGATCACCATTACCTGCATGGGACCTCAATTATGTGTTGGAGAAGCTCACCCTGCCCCATTTGAACCAGCTGCTACCGCTGATATAAAGTTCTTATCATGGAAAACAGCTCTGCTGCTAGCAATTACTTCAGCAAGAAGAGTTTCAGAGCTACAGGCCCTCATGGCTGTAGAGCCTTTTATCATATTTTACCCAGACAGGGTGTCTCTGAGGACAAATCCTACATTTATGCCTAAGGTGGTTTCCAGTGTGGCTCTTAAACAATTCATCTGCCAACCTTTTATCCAAATCCGCAGAACAAGGGGGAGAGAATTCTGCATTCCTTGGATGTACACAGACAGCTAAGATTCTACTTGAGCAGGACTAAAGCTCTAAGAAAAACTGAGCAATTACTAGTAACATATGCTGCAGGATCAGAAGGAAAGGCTATTTCAAAGCAGACAATTTCAAACTGGATAAGCCACTGCGTCTGTTTCTGCTACTTACACCATGGTATACCTGTGCCCAAGGGCATTAGGTCTCATTCAACCAGAGCTGCAGCTACTTCAGCAGCCTTTCTCAGAGGAGTACCAACCAAAGACATTCTAGAGGCTGCTACTTGGAGTTCTGTTCACACCTTTACAAAGCATTATCATTTGCCTCTCTACTCTAAGTCCAGGGCAGGCTTTGCCTCTGCAGTTCTGCAGGGCCTTGTAGCCGCATCTAATGCTGTTTAGCTCCAGCCTCCCAACCATAGCTTTGGGATTCTACCCAAATGTAATGACTGCAACAGTGAAACACGAAGAACATAGTACAGTTGTGTACACTTACCATAAATGTAGATGTTCGAGTGTATTCACTGTTGCAGTCCAGGTTACCCGCCCGCCATACCCCTTTCAATCTGGAGTTTCTTTCCTTCTCTATCTTCTACAATCTATGTGGGGTATTTGCTTGTAGATGAAGGTAAAGTTTATATTGATGCATGTATATATACATATATATATATATATATATATATATATATATATATATATATATTTGCTACCTTTTTGGGGGCACCTGACATCTGGGGCAAGAAAAACTAAAGAAAATGGTGTTGGTTGCATGTTTTATACTCCTGACCTGACATCATGGAAGAGGAGACAGCAACCGATGCAGGACCGAAGACTTTGGAATTCAGCCCAACTGAGGGCAACCTGCCAGCAGATTACCCAAATGTAATGACTGCAACAGTGAATACACTCGAACATCTACATTTATGGTAAGTGTACACAACTGTACTTTCTGCATTCCCCAGCCCAGGGCCACAGTGGCCACGGATGCTTCCCTGATAGGGTTGGGGGGGGGGCATTTCCAGGGAATGACAGTCCAAGGCACCTGGTCCCCCATGGAGGCCAATTTGCACAAAAATGTCCTGGAATTGAGGGCAGTTCTCTTAGCGTTTCACACATCCCTTCCTTCTGAGACCATTGCAATTCAGTCGGACAACATGTCAGTCGTCTGGTACATCAACGAACAAGGTCATACCCCATGTGTCGGGAGACCATGAGAATTTGGCACTGGGCGATGGCTTCCAACCACTTTCTCATGGCAATGCACATTCCTGGGAGTTCCAGTCTTATTGTGGACAATCTGAGGAGGAACATTCTGATGCCTCATGAGTGGTCCGTCAGTCCTATAATAGTGGATCAAATCTTCCGGCATTGAGGCAGACCTTGCTGCAACTTGTTTGCTTCTCCCCTAAACAAAAAATGCAGAAGCTACTTTGCCCTGATCCCCCCCTCATGGGGAGTCACTGAGGGATGCTGTGACCCAAGATTGGCCCCTGGATCTGTTGTATGCCTTTCCCCCGCTTCTTCTCATCCCAAAATTCCTCCAGAAAGCTCAAAGGTTGAGAAGCAAAGTGATCCTCGTTGCCCCTTATTGGCCCAGTCAAGTCTGGTTCCCTTTCCTATGGCCTCATCTGATTCACAGCCTGTGGATCCTGGGTCAATCCCAAGGTCTGCTGTGTCATCCTCAGGGACTGATTCATCCCAGACTCCACAGCCTCAAGCTCACAGCTTGGTTTTTCCACTTCCGATGATTGCCAGGCTGCCTTATATTTCATCTCCTGTTCGTGTAATTCTTTTGGCTTCACACAAACCTTCAACAAGGAAAAGTTATTATAGTAAGTGGGCTAGGTTCTCTACATGGGCCAAAGGTCATAGCATAGACCCTTTTTCCATGCCTGTTCAGAAGATCCTACAATACCCGACTACCTTATTACATGCAGGAGCTTCAGCATCGACATTTACTGTGCATCTAACAGCTATTGCAAATTTTCGCATTGGAATTGACAATTCTTCTGTTATGTCACATTGACTGTGCAAAACATTCATGAAAGGAGTATTACATGTTAAACCTCCTGTCAAGCCTCCTGTAGAGCCTTGGGACTTGACATTGGTGCTTCAGTCATTAAGTCCTCCTTTCGAGGCTTTTAACTCGTGTGATATGAAATTTTTGTCTTGGAAAACTCTACTTCTAGTAACCCTTACCTCAGCGAGAAGAGTAGCTGAGTTACAGGCCTTGATTGTCAAGAGACCTTACTTGATTTTTCATAGGGAAAGAGTGTCTCTACGTACTGACCCCTCCTTTTTGCCCAAGGTCATTTCTGGGTTTTCCATTAATCAATCTATTGCCCTACCAGTTTTCTTCCCTCACCATTCAAATAGAGGGGACTATCTGTTGCATACCCTCTATGTTCATAGGCAACTTTGTTTCTATTTGGGCTGAAGTAAATCTTTCAGGAAAACAGATAAATTGTTTGTGGCCTTTGCAGGACCCAGATTGGGTAGGTTTGTCACCAGAATGACCTCATGTTCTTGGCTCAGAAATGCCATTACTTTAATTTACCACCAGAACAAAGTGTCTTTACCTTCCAGAATCAAGGCTCACTCTACTAGATCGATGGCTACTTCAGTGGCTTTTCATTTCAGAGCCTCTATGGATGATATCTGCGCAGCAGCCACTTGGGCAAGACCTCATACCTTTGTCACTCATTACAAATTGGATTTGGCCTCCAGGGGACTTTGGCTCTATGGTGCTCAGGAATGTCCTTCCTTAGGGCCACCCAGGACTCAAGTAGCAGGGGACTTGGTCCTAACAGTAAGGAATGAATAAGCACTTACATCATCAGATAAAGAAGTTGTCTTACCATGACGTTCCATCGGTGTTGTAGATCTTTATTCATTCATTACTTCCCGCCCTCCTCCCCCCTACCTGGACTCCTGGTGAACTTCAGGGTTTCCTTATTAGTTAAGCTGTTTGCTCAGACAGACCTTCCTACAGTCTCTTTTATTACTTCTATACTATTATGGTGGGCAAACTCGATCTGAAGAGACTGAGAGGGCCATTGTGGGTAGGTCTTAGCTGAGAGTTTTTGGCTGGTGCGAGCTTGGTAATAGCTGAAGTCCTAACAGTAAAGAATGAATAAAGATCTACAACACAGATGGAACGTTATGGTAAGACATAACTCTCCCCCCCCCACCCGGGGGGGGGGCAAGGAAACTATTAATGAACACAGTTTTCCAGAATTTTTGAAATGGGGTATAAAATGGCTGTTAAAAGATGCACTGAAAAAATGAACCAGCTTTTTTTGGCAGTATTGTATTTAGTCCCATTTGTCTGGATTGTGTTTTTATATACATTGTTGTTGACATGGCTAATCCCACTAGGTTAGTAGGCCCAAGGTGGTATTTATACAGCTATCATATACTGTATTTCTTCTGTTTTGCTTATCTACTTTTTTTATACATGATTTTGTTTCTATACTTTGGAGCTTTTTGGCTCTGGCCTCCACTGAAAAAGGGCATTTGCCCAGTCGGACCAACCTAGTCAACAAATGTCATATAAGTAAGTAAATAAAATAACTAGGAGAAGTTTAGTCAGGGCAGTGGGAAGCTTCTTTTCATTAGATACCACCAGCTCAAAACAGATGGGAACATTGTCATTATACAGTATATCACTGCAAAACAGAAATGGTAGTGGAGAATCTAGGAACATGAGATAACTCCCTCTCTTTTAACCGTTGTGTGACAGTGGTTGTCAGGAAATGCTTTCACATAGCACAGCTAATTGCCAAAGAATTATTTTCAAAGTCTAGAGTGGCAATCACACCCTTATACTTAGCATTGATCAGGCCAGTCATAAAGTTAAATATCCTCATTGGGGATGTAGTTTACTAAACATATACAGTTAGAACCCAAAGGTTCCTAACCAAAAAGTTCAAAGACCTGAAGTCCCTAAGCCTTCCCTTTCTTCAGCCTCTTATAGACAAGCCAAGGATGATTTTAATAGCTCCAGATTGGCCTCGACAGCACTGCGGAAGCCTCCATGGCCTTTGCCTTCGATTCCACACCTGTTGTCACAGGAGGACAGCCATTTGCTGAATGTCAAACTTCACTCTCTTCACCTAACAGCCTGGCATATTCTGTTTTGAACCATAGAGGGTCTCAACTTCCACAACAAGTTTTGAATGTGATTTTGGAAGCTAGAAGGCCTAGTACAAGGAAAGTGTACGCAGATAAATGGAAGAGATTTTTATTTTGGAGTGCAGCAAAAGATTTTGATGTTTCTGAGCCTAATTTGAGTGTGGCTCTTCAATATCTTACTGAGTTACTGGACAAAGGTTTGTCTTTCTCTTCTATTAAGGTTCATGCTGCAGCAATTTCGGCTCACTATGATTGTGTCCCACCATTGTTTTCTCATCCTTTGTTCAAACAATTTCTTAGAGGGGCAAAGAATTTAAGACCCCCACGAAGAGCTCCTACTCCTGCTTGGGATCTCAATTTTGTGTTGGAGAAACTCACTCTACAACCCTTTGAGCCTGCAGCTACTTCTGAGTTGAAATATTTATCATGGAAGACTGCTTTTGTTGGCAATTACCTCTGCAAGAAGGGTTTCTGAATTGCAGGCCCTTATGGCGGTTGAGCCTTTCTTGATTTTCCATAAGGATAGGGTATCATTACGTACTAATCCTTCCTTTATGCCTAAGGTGGTTTCTAGTGTGGCTTTAAACCAAACTATTCATTTGCCTACTTTTTATGCAAATCCCCAAAATAAAGGGGAAAAGATTTTGCACACTTTAGATGTACACAGGCAGTTGCGTTATTATTTGGACAGAACTAAAGGGTTCAGGCAGTCTCAGCAGTTGTTTGTTTCTTTTGCTTTGAGTTCTCAGGGCAAGCCTGTGTCAAAACAAACTATTTCTAAGTGGATTGGGTTTTGCATTGCTTTCTGTTATTCCCATCATGGCAAGGAGGTTCCAGCTGGGATTAGGCCTCATTCCACTAGGGCTACTGCCACTTCAACAGCTTTTTTGAGGGGAGTGGCAACCAAGGATATTTTGGAGGCAGCTACTTGGAGTTCAGTGCATACTTTTTCTAGGCATTATCACCTGCCACTTTACTCTAAATCCAGGGCTGGTTTTGCCACTGCTGTTTTGCAGGGCATGTTGGCAGCTCCTGCTTCCTTGTAGTTAGCCATCCTCCCTTACCTCTGCTTTGGGATTCTACCCAAGTGTAAGGACTGCAGCAATGTGAGATGAAGAACATAGTACAGTTTTGTACCTACCATAAATGTAGATGTTCGAAGATCCACATTGCTGCAGTCCAATTCCCTCCTCCTCCTTCCCTCTGCAGTTAGAGGTGGTTGTGTGGGTTGGGTTGTACATTTTGTGTATATTGTATATATTGTACATATAGTTAGTGCAAGGGTGGTTGGTTGGTTGTTTGCTGTCTTTTGGTTTTGACCTTTATTTTTAGGGTCTTCTGACATCTGGGGCAAGAAAAGACTGAGGATATGACGTCGGTCATGCGCATTTGTACCCTGACGTCCTGATGTCAGTCAAATGCGCCTTGACCGACGTCAGCCTTATACTTTGATATTCGGGCCGACTGAGGACAGCGGACTACCCAAGTGTAAGGACTGCAGCAATGTGGATCTTCGAACATCTACATTTATGGTAGGTACAAAACTGTACTTTTCAGAGCTACAGGCCCTCATGGCTGTAGAGCCTTTTATCATATTTTACCCAGACAGGGTGTCTCTGAGGACAAATCCTACATTTATGCCTAAGGTGGTTTCCAGTGTGGCTCTTGAACAATTCATCTGCCAACCTTTTATCCAAATCCGCAGAACAAGGGGGAGAGAATTCTGCATTCCTTGGATGTACACAGACAGCTAAGATTCTACTTGAGCAGGACTAAAGCTCTAAGAAAAACTGAGCAATTACTAGTAACATGTGCTGCAGGATCAGAAGGAAAGGCTATTTCAAAGTAGACAATTTCAAACTGGATAAGCCACTGCGTCTGTTTCTGCTACTTACACCATGGTATACCTGTGCCCAAGGGCATTAGGTCTCATTCAACCAGAGCTGCAGCTATTTCAGCAGCCTTTCTCAGAGGAGTACCAACCAAAGACATTCTAGAGGCTGCTACTTGGAGTTCTGTTCACACCTTTACAAAGCATTATCATTTGCCTCTCTACTCTAAGTCCGGGGCAGGCTTTGCCTCTGCAGTTCTGCAGGGCCTTATAGCCGCATCTAATGCTGTTTAGCTCCAGCCTCCCAACCATAGCTTTGGGATTCTACCCAAATGTAATGACTGCAACAGTGAAACACGAAGAACATAGTACAGTTGTGTACACTTACCATAAATGTAGATGTTCGAGTGTATTCACTGTTGCAGTCCAGGTTACCCGCCCGCCATACCCCTTTCAATCTGGAGTTTCTTTCCTTCTCTATCTTCTACAATCTATGTGGGGTATTTGCTTGTAGATGAAGGTAAAGTTTATATTGATGCATGTATATATACATATATATATATATATATATATTTGCTACCTTTTTGGGGGCACCTGACATCTGGGGCAAGAAAAACTAAAGAAAACGGCGTTGGTTGCATGTTTTATACTCCTGACCTGACATCATGGAAGAGGAGACAGCAACCGATGCAGGACCGAAGACTTTGGAATTCAGCCCAACTGAGGGCAACCTGCCAGCAGATTACCCAAATGTAATGACTGCAACAGTGAATACACTCGAACATCTACATTTATGGTAAGTGTACACAATTGTACTTTCTGCATTCCCCAGCCCAGGGCCACAGTGGCCACGGATGCTTCCCTGATAGGGTTGGGGGCATTTCAGGAATGACAGTCCAAGGCACCTGGTCCCCCATGGAGGCCAATTTGCACAAAAATGTCCTGGAATTGAGGGCAGTTCTCTTAGCGTTCCACACATCCCTTCCTTCTGAGACCATTGCAATTCAGTCGGACAACATGTCAGTCGTCTGGTACATCAACGAACAAGGTCTTACCCCCTGTGTCGGGAGACCATGAGAATTTGGCACTGGGCGATGGCTTCCAACCACTTTCTCATAGCAACGCACATTCCTGGGAGTTCCAATCTTATTGTGGACAATCTGAGGAGGAACATTCTGATGCCTCATGAGTGGTCCGTCAGTCCTATAATAGTGGATCAAATCTTCCGGCATTGGGGCAGACCTTGCTGCAACTTGTTTGCTTCTCCCCTAAACAAAAAATGCAGAAGCTACTTTGCCCTGATCCCCCCCTCATGGGGAGTCACTGAGGGATGCTGTGACCCAAGATTGCCCCCTGGATCTGTTGTATGCCTTTCCCCCGCTTCTTCTCATCCCAAAATTCCTCCAGAAAGCTCAAAGGTTGAGAAGCAAAGTGATCCTCGTTGCCCCTTATTGGCCCAGTCAAGTCTGGTTCCCTTTCCTATGGCCTCATCTGATTCACAGCCCGTGGATCCTGGGTCAATCCCAAGGTCTGCTGTGTCATCCTCAGGGACTGATTCATCCCAGACTCCACAGCCTCAAGCTCACAGCTTGGTTTTTCCACTTCCGATGATTGCCAGGCTGCCTTATATTTCATCTCCTGTTTGTGTAATTCTTTTGGCTTCACACAAACCTTCAACAAGGAAAAGTTATTATAGTAAGTGGGCTAGGTTCTCTACATGGGCCAAAGGTCATAACATAGACCCTCTTTCCATGCCTGTTCAGAAGATCCTACAATACCCGACTACCTTATTACATGCAGGAGCTTCAGCATCGACATTTACTGTGCATCTAACAGCTATTGCAAATTTTCGCATTGGAATTGACAATTCTTCTGTTATGTCACATTGACTGTGCAAAACATTCATGAAAGGAGTATTACATGTTAAACCTCCTGTCAAGCCTCCTGTAGAGCCTTGGGACTTGACATTGGTGCTTCAGTCATTAAGTCCTCCTTTCGAGGCTTTTAACTCGTGTGATATGAAATTTTTGTCTTTGAAAACTCTACTTCTAGTAACCCTTACCTCAGCGAGAAGAGTAGCTGAGTTACAGGCCTTGATTGTCAAGAGACCTTACTTGATTTTTCATAGGGAAAGAGTGTCTCTACGTACTGACCCCTCCTTTTTGCCCAAGGTCATTTCTGGGTTTTCCATTAATCAATCTATTGCCCTACCAGTTTTCTTCTCTCACCATTCAAATAGAGGGGGACTATCTGTTGCATACCTTCTATGTTCATAGGCAACTTTGTTTCTATTTGGGCTGAAGTAAATCTTTCAGGAAAACAGATAAATTGTTTGTGGCCTTTGCAAGACCCAGATTGGGTAGGCTTGTCACCAGAATGACCTCATGTTCTTGGCTCAGAAATGCCATTACTTTAATTTACCACCAGAACAAAGTGTCTTTACCTTCCAGAATCAAGGCTCACTCTACTAGATCGATGGCTACTTCAGTGGCTTTTCATTTCAGAGCCTCTATGGATGATATCTGCGCAGCAGCCACTTGGGCAAGACCTCATACCTTTGTCACTCATTACAAATTGGATTTGGCCTCCAGGGGACTTTGGCTCTATGGTGCTCAGGAATGTCGTTCCTTAGGGCCACCCAGGACTCAAGTAGCTGGGGACTTGGTCCTAACAGTAAGGAATGAATAAACATTTACAACATCAGATAAAGAAGTTGTCTTACCATGACGTTCCATCGGTGTTGTAGATCTTTATTCATTCATTACTTCCCGCCCTCCTCCCCCCTACCTGGACTCCTGGTGAACTTCAGGGTTTCCTTATTAGTTAAGCTGTTTGCTCAGACAGACCTTCCTACAGTCTCTTTTATTACTTCTATACTATTATGGTGGGCAAACTCGATCTGAAGAGACTGAGAGGGCCATTGTGGGTAGGTCTTAGCTGAGAGTTTTTGGCTGGTGCGAGCTTGGTAATAGCTGAAGTCCTAACAGTAAAGAATGAATAAAGATCTACAACACAGATGGAACGTTATGGTAAGACATAACTCTCCCCCCCCCCCCACCCAGGGGGGGGGGGCAAGGAAACTGTTAATGAACACAGTTTTCCAGAATTTTTGAAATGGGGTATAAAATGGCTGTTAAAAGATGCACTAAAAAAATGAACCAGCTTTTTTTGGCAGTATTGTATTTAGTCCCATTTGTCTGGATTGTATTTTTATATACATTGTTGTTGACATGGCTAATCCCACTAGGTTAGTAGGCCCAAGGTGGTATTTATACAGCTATCATATACTGTATTTCTTCTGTTTTGCTTATCTACTTTTTTTATACATGATTTTGTTTCTATACTTTGGAGCTTTTTGGCTCTGGCCTCCACTGAAAAAGGGCATTTGCCCAGTCGGACCAACCTATTCAACAAATGTCAAATAAGTAAGTAAATAAAATAACTAGGAGAAGTTTAGTCAGGGCAGTGGGAAGCTTCTTTTCATTAGATACCACCAGCTCAAAACAGATGGGAACATTGTCATTATACAGTATATCACTGCAAAACAGAAATGGTAGTGGAGAATCTAGGAACATGAGATAACTCCCTCTCTTTTAACCGTTATGTGACAGTGGTTGTCAGGAAATCCTTTCGCATAGCACAGCTAATTGCCAAAGAATTATTTTCAAGGTCTAGAGTGGCAATCACACCCTTATACTTAGCATTGATCAGGCCAGTCATAAAGTTAAATATCCTCATTGGGGATGTAGTTTACTAAACATATACAGTTAGAACCCAAAGGTTCCTAACCAAAAAGTTCAAAGACCTGAAGTCCCTAAGCCTTCCCTTTCTTCAGCCTCTTATAGACTTTTGAGGGGCGATATCAACTTATTTATCCTCCCAATAAAGACCCAGTTGTCTTGGACCTCCTGTATCTCCAAGTCTATTGGCACCACAGAACTATTAACAGTGGACAAAATTTTCAGCAGCAGATAAATATAACATGGTGGAAGGACATGTTTATAACTCAACTTCTGCAGTAAGCTTCTCCTACCTTTTAAGCACTGCGATGCTCTCTTTCTTTAAACATAACCTAGATCTGGATCTATAAATTTACTCTGGGGTTGACTGCTGTAGCCCTCCTGGAGAGGAAAGATGCAGCCTGAGGAAATGGCACTTTCAAGGAGGGCAATGTCATAAGACTTGGCACCCTTAGAATATCTATAAATCTATGAATTTACTAAATGGAAATTGACCTATTGAAGATGTGGATAGCCTGTAGGAAATGGGAGCTTATTTTACAAACTATGTTGTAGTGTTTCAAATGGTTCTGGGTTAGGTTCACAGTATGCCAGAATTGTTTTGGATTGCTTATGGGTAACTTGCAAGTTTATAAAATGTATTTTTGTTTAGTACCCTTTTTGCTTTGTTCTAAAGTTTAGCTCCGATCCAACAGCACATGCTTAGCTGCTACAAAAAAAAGTGGCCTTAGTATCACCTTTGTGTGAGTGAATGAAAATCTTACACACATTCACATTTCCAATCCAAAAGTCATCTTACAGCATAGCCAGCTTAAGGTATTGGATCCCAGACTCGTCCAAAATCTTAACTTGCTTCAGCTTCATGAATTCTGACACAGGTAAAAAAAAAAAAATATATATATATATATATATATATATATATATATATATATATATATATATATATATATATACATATAAAGATTCTACTAGATTAACTGCAGCTTGAAGATAATGTCACTGAAGATTGTTCAATGCTAGATGTTGTGATTTTGCAGAATTGGCCGTTCCAAATTGTCCATGTGCATATCATTTGCTTGTGTTGCTGGGGTCATGACTGAACGGTTCAGTTATTGGTCATCCTGTGTGATTAACTGGTAGGTCTCCTTCCTGCAGTTCTCCAATGAGAAATAATCTTCTCAGAAAAGCTGGTGGAATCTCACCTTTTTCCAGAAGAGAGCTAATAAGCAGTTGTTTACAGCATAGTAGGTGTTTGCATGTGTTCCTAGTTGCCCAGAATTTGGCTGGCTAAATGTTTATGGCTCTGAGTAGATATTTTGTCTTCATCCTGGCCTTTCTTTGTTGCTGAATGATAATGCAGCTTGTGGTGTGTATAAATATTTGGAACACTTTGGTAAAGAAACTGTTAGAAATGCAGGAAACAGTAAGACTGAATGGCAAAGATGACCATTTCCTGGATTATTCCCTTTTCTCCTAGGTATGGCAATCTCAGAGTTGGTTACATACGTTGCGGGGGCAGAAAAGCATTGTTGATGTTAGCTTTTCTCCTGCAGGTTTTTTTTCTATGTTGACGCACTGCATTTAGAGTGCCCCAACATTTAATTAGGGAGCCTTTGGTTCATTACAGTTGTTTGGAAACACTTGTGTTGCTATATTTATTTCTGATGCTTCCATGTGTGTACTATATACCTTGCAATGGTAGAGGCAGCTTTGTCATGCAGAGGTCTGTTTTGTATTTTTACATATGGACAATCGGTCAATAGTAGATCTTAGAAGTTTTTGATTTTTTTTGATTTTTTTTGTTGTTAACACTCACTCTGTTGTCCTGATCGCTTATGGTCCTCACTGTAGTTTTATTCTTTAGGCATTTCTATTAGTGGAGAGTAATCTGTAGTTTTCTACTCCAGGTTACGCAGATCTTAACAACTTTGCGTTTGATGTTGGTATGACCATGGCTGTTCTCTGGGATCCAGTTTGAGGTAGTTTCTGGTATTGGAGTTTTCCATTGGTGCAGACCTGAAGCTTGTATGGTGCTTTGCTGTGACTGTTGGCTGCATTCATTTACCAGTTCCCCCAAGCATTTGTAGGCAAGGATTTTAGAGCTGACTTTGTTCCCATTGAATACAGAGGCATTACAACGTAATGGATTTTTCACCTAGTGTTTTGCTTGCTGAAATTTTCACACCTGCTTGATCTTTCTCCTTGACCTACATGTATAGTCTGTCTTTTTATGCCAAGTCTGAAGTAGGTTCTCTTAGACATCAGCTTGCATTGATGGAGAGCTCACTTGGGCCAGCTTAGTGTTACTAGAGCCTTCTAAAATGGGAATTATGGATCAGCTCCCTGTAACTATCCTTTTCTTTACTCTCTCATTTTCATAATGCCTTCTAGTCTGGTAACATGTCCAGGGATGAGAAACTAGCAATATTCAGGATCCATGCTTCTCATCCATACATGTCCTTGGATGGTGGGATTCATTGAGTCAGTGCCATATCCGCGAATGGCCACATTGCTGCACATATCACGTCGGCGACAATGCAGACAGTCAAACCATTCTAATAGATTGCGTTATGGTAGGGATCAGGAAAGTTGCCCTTTTCCCCACTGAAGTGTGATCTTGGAGTTGGTATATATAATTGGTGGGTGGGGTTGTTGGCCTGCATGACTGATGATAGACAGTGTGGCCATTCACTGATATGACACAGACCCAGATTCATTTAAGTAATCATTAGTATTTGCAGTCTCCTTCCATAGGTCTGACTGGTGAACAGGAACATTTAGCTGTTCTTTCCTACCTGTTATCTCTGACATGTGCCTTCCTGCCTTCCACTTGCTTCTGTGTGTCTTGAGAAAAGTACTAGAATGACTTATTTTCATCTTGGTAGCGTATTAGTGACCAGAGATAATGTGGCTCTTGGGAAGTCACCTGGCCTAGTATTCTTTACTTAGACTTGCTAATGTATGCAAAATTGGGGATCTGTTCTGCTTTTCCTGGCACTTAGTGCCACCCAAAATGTCTTGCACTTTCTTTACCAGTACTAGTGGTATTCTGGAAAATTGGAGAAGGGTAGTGCTATTTTCACTTATTCCAGACAATTATTAATGTTTCCCTCTGTAGGTAGTCTAAAGCAATGAGTAAAATTCACACAGAAAAACCAAAAGAAAAATATAGCAAGGCTACAGTTTTCCACTGAGTGATTCCTTAAACCTCTTGTATTAGAAGCAACATGGAATATATGCAAATAACCCTTTAAGAGCATTGGGTGTTTCGGCTATATGGCAATTCTGAATGTCCATGACATTTTTCTTTTTAAGTCTATTTATTGGCCTGAATTTGTCCATAAATTCAGCCCACCTTTTCTATACGGGTTATAATACAAAAGTAGCAGATCTGAAATTGTGTTCGGAGTTAGGCTGTGCAGTAAAATCATCTTTCAAGTTAACAGCAATCCCCAACCATCATGGTGTATACTTTTATTTAGACCATCATAGTGTACACCCTTTATTAAGTAGGTTAATACTAGAGAGTCAGACTGAACAAACTATATTAATCAGTTTCATTCTTTGCAGCATACTCTTTGGTCAGCTGATGCGGGTGATAATTAGTCAATTTCAGTATGATGTTTAAACCAAAGTACGTGAAAATGTAAAAGAAAAAAATAAACAGTGGGCAATTAAAAATTAATACAGATTATTTTAAAGCCCTCCTTAAAGCTTCTGTCTCGAGCTGAAATCAGGTATAATAATTGATTTTCAAAATACTGGAGTAAGATAAGAGAAAAAAAATCCTGCTTCATATCGGATTCCATGGTATAGCCAGTAGCCACATCTGATGACCCAAGCTGCCCTGCAGCAGAGCAGGGCAAGAAGGATCCTGATCATCTTGAGCACAGAATGTGCAAGGTAAGGATCTTAAATATGCATCTGAACACAATCGGCAAACCGACACAGATCCTGATGGCACTGGTTTAGTAGGATGTGATGCACCTGCTTTAGGTGAACCAAATCACTGTCAAAGCTTTAAGCAGAGAGCACGGCAGCAGTCCATATGGAGTAATATTAGTTTGCCAGTCACCATCTCAGTCTGAAGATGGTGTTTATCATTTGATCTGTGCATTATTCTTTAGATAGAAGTAAGATGTGTTGATGACAGCTGACACCTGGTCAAGTGTGTTTGCCATTAAGAACATTGCCCAGTTCATGAGCACCAGATAAAAATTCCATCTAATTCCCCCTGTAATGATCAATGGTGAGAGCAGTAGATGATTAAACAGACCGACAGAAGCATGATCCAGCAAGTGTCGGTTAAATTACTTTTATCCAGACAAGCTCAGCATCTAAGCAGTCTTCAGTAATGAAAATCAGGAACATTCTGTGGAGCAAAGAGAGAAGCAGAGCTAAACAGGATCAGCATAAGTTTTATAGAGACTCTTTTCTCACCATAACTTCCCTTAACAGCAGCACATATGCTGTGAATAGTGAAGGAGCCAAAATGAACACTGGCATGAACCACTCTACAGTGGAGTAGGAGCCAGACCAGTTACCTTCTGACAGACGAGGCAAAAGTTGTTTTGAAACAGCATCAGATAACTCTCAGTGCATGCGCAGGTGTTCAGTCAGGACCCTCATGATCCAGTGTCAAAAGCCACAGCAAGATGAAGAGGGCTAAGACTGAGTAGTTTTTGATCGCTAGCTGTCAGGAAGCCATTTATCACTTGTTAGTGTAGTTCTCCATACCATGCCTAGGTCTAAATGCAGAATGACATGATATAATGTGTCATGGAACATCAGGTAAGAATAATAATGTCATGCAACATTGGGTAGGAATAATGTGTTATGGAACAGCTGGTAAGAATAATGTCATGAAAAATCGGGTAGGAATAACATGTCATGGAATTTTGGGTAGAAATAACGTGCCGTGGAATGTCGGGCAAGAAGAATAATGTGCCATGGAACATCAAGTAAGAATAATGTGCCATGGAACATCAAGTAAGAATAATGTGTCATGGAACATTGGGTAAGAAGAATAATGTGTCATGGAACATCGGGTAAGAAGAAGAATGCGTCACGGAACATCGGGTCAGAAGAAGAATGTGCCATGGAACATTGGGTCAGAAGAAAAATGTGCCATGGAACATTGGGTCAGAAGAAGAATGTGCCATGGAACATCGGGTAAGAACATAGCTTGGTTGAATATTGAATCCTGTGTCACAGGGACAAATCGCTATCATGAGTTGTGGTTTTTTGTCCATGCTTACCAGGGAGCTATCCAGTTCCTGTTTTTTGGCTGCACAACAGCATCTCTTTCGTATGTCAAAGCCTTCCTTTGAACTGAGTGCTCACAAGAATTATCAGTCTTTAAATAACTACATTTTATTCTCCTGTCTCGTTTTCATAGATTTGTCTGCTGCTTTAGCCTAGATTCCATATTTCACTTGAAATTCTGGCATTCCTTTAAATGGCAGTATTGTACATCAGTTAAATAGTTGGCATTATGGATCTTATTGTTCTGTCTGATCACTTCAGCTGATGGGTTATTCAACCTGGAGGTAGCTGTAAGTTGGCATCAATTTCTTTTCATGCCTGATCTCAAGCGCCTCATTTTTCCCCACAGTGCATCTGGGTCCCTTCTCAGTCTTGATCTTGTTTGCCACATTTTAGCTTTGGATATAATCTCTAAAGCTCCCCTTACAACACTAGATAAGTAAACATTTTTTTCATCTTTCAGTGCCTTTCCATTTATCTATTAATTTTGGTCTGAGCTTTTCTTTTCCTGATTTTTGCTTATTTAAAAGAAGAAAAAAAACTTCATCTTCATCTCGCATATAATTGGGTGTCAGCGTAATATTTCCTATCAGCACCCCTTTTCTGTTTAATGCTTTTATTGCCTTCTGAGTTTTTGCTGATATTCTTAAGCAGATAAGTCATAATCTGTGATTCTGGTCTGTAAAGAGGTTCAGTTTAGTCTCAAAAAGTATCTAGATGTATACTTTTGTGTGTTGCTGCTAACTGGAATTGTTGCTAGTATTTTCAGCAGATAAGGCTACAGGTTTAAAAAAATCGGCTTGTTGAGGGAACAAAATTCTACCAGAGGACAGTCATGACTTGTGCATTATGTGCTTGGGATGCAGCCACCTTCATGCCTTTGTGACATAGATAATGCCTTTGGGTTTCGGTTGCTAATGGAATGAAAAAGTAAGCTGATCCTAAAAGGCATCCCATAACTGAATAAAAAGAAAACGATCCGAAACGCGGGCAGGGTAAAAAATATTTTATTATGGTTAGGGCTTTCATGAGTATACAATTGCTTCTTCAGACCAAAACTACTAAAATATAAAATGTAATATGCTGCATTGTATCCTACCTTGCATATTCTTACAAATCTTAAAGGTATATGTACGTTCTGCAGTGAAATTGTACCCAATACGCATTCCCGCTAAAATCAAATCATGCTGAACACAAAAATCAGACAGTAAACATCACCAGCATTTGAACAAAAAATGAATGCCCTGTGCACTGCTAATTTCCAAATGCTCAGAATCAACATAACACCTATGTGATTGTTAGTGTGCCTATAGAAGGCAACGTTGTAATGCAGTCACCAGCTATTATATTATATTATATTATTATATTATACTTTATATTATATATAAAAATTTTAAACTACTAGGGGAATCGCCATGTAAATCATGAAAATGTTTGGCAATAGGGCTAGCTTAAAAAAAAAAAAAAAAAACTTATGAATTGGATAAGGTTTTGTCTAAGTTGAGGGAAAGAGGTTATAATGAGGCTCATTTATTGAGATGCAGAAACAAATTACTTGGGATTGATTATGATGGACCACATATTTCATTTAGGAATAGTAAATCCGGGGCAGAATGCATCAAATAAAGGACATTGATGATGATAAACTTTTTTATGTCACAAGATTTTCTCCGTTTTCTAACGAGTTAATTCAGATAGTGAGAAAGTATTAGGTTCATAGGTTCATACTAGGCTATCTGCCCTAGGGCATTTATAAGCCTAGCCAGAATGTGTTTGGCTTTTGCCACCCATTTTAAATTTATTTTGCTATGCCCTTTTTCGAGGTCAGTATACTGTGCCTCTGTCTAATAGTGACACAGAAGTGATACCCGGGGTAAACCTACGATCTCCCATCCACTCAAGATTCCTCTTGAAGAGAGTCAATGAGGGACTCTGCCTAACCTGGACTGGGATTTTATTCCAGAGTGAAGGGAACCTCTGTGTTATGAATCTGTCCCTCCAGCATGTCCTATTTATTTCAGTGTTGAGGTTCAAGTCTCTCGAGCGCGTAGCTCGATGGGATTTGGATTTTCTGAGGTGCAGCATGTCCATTAATTCCGGGTTGGACATGGCTTTATACGTCCGGCACAGATCGCCTCTGAACAGGCGGTATGCCACTGAGTAGAGCTGGAGTTTCTTTAACCGGGCAGCATATGGCATCTGTTTGAGCCCTTTGATCCTCTTGCTGAGGTACTTTTGGGGTCTTTCCAGTTGCTGCAGGTGTCTGGTAAGGTACATCCCAAAAGGGGCATTGTACTCAATTATGGGCATGATGAGGGATGAGTAAAGAGGCACGATGACCTCCCCTTATCTAGATGCGAGTCCCTTCATGATTAGGTGGGCTATATAAAATGTTTTTCTAACCACTTTGGCCACGTGGTTGTCAAATGAGAGATTGCTATCAACTTGGGTCCCCAGGTCCCTAATTACTTCTTCTGTACTTAATGGATTACCACCTATGTGGTAATTTGTGGGCACTTTGTTTTTGCCAAAGGGGATGACTATACACTTTTTGGCATTTAGCTTGAGGCCATGGCTCTGGCACCAGTTGTCTGTTTCTATGAGGCCCTTTTGGAGGATGCTTGTGTCTTCTGGAGAGTCGATTATGGTGGCCAGTTTGCAGTCATCTGCGAACTTGGTCAGCCACAGTCCTTCCATGTTGGCCTGTACCGCTGAGAAATATATACAGAACAAGAGAGGTCCCAGGACTGAGCCTTGTGGGACACCACTTTTAACTGGTTTGGAGTCTGACATGACTTCAGCAATTCTAACCATGTGGGTTCTGTCCTTGAGCCAGTTTGCAATCCATCTAGTGACATAGGGGTTTATATTTAAGCTGGTGAGCTTATCTATAATGCCCGAGTGGGGTATTGTATCGAAGGCTTTTGCAAGGTCCAGGTAGGCTGTGTGGACCACCTTCCCCTCGTCAATGGCCTTGGTGACTGTTTCAAAGAAATCAACCAGGTTTAAGAGGCAGGATCTGCCCTTAACTAAGCCGAACTGGGTAGGATCCAGTGTCTGTAGGTCCCCAATATCTTTATTTATGAGGTCCATGATGATCCTTTCCATAGCTTTGCAGACCAAGCTAGTCAGGCTTATGGGGCGTTAGTTTCCAGGATCCGTTGAGGCACCACCTTTATGGAGAGGGACCACTGTTGCTGTACGCCACTCTTTGGGCACATATCCTGTAGTAAGGCTGAGACTGAACAGTAGTTTTATGTTTGGGTTTAGCTCTTCTTGGAGTTCATGTAGGATGCAGCCGGGACACCGTCTGGTCCCATTGATGCTGTGTTTTTGCTTTGGAGAGGGCGGCTCTTACCTGAGCATCTGAGATGTCAGGGGGGCAGCACTCTGCTGGGATAGATATTTGCCCTTTTGGTGGGGAGGGGGGGAGAAGTTTGCGCTGAACCGGTCAGCTAGGATGTTGGCAATGTCTGTGGGTTCGGTGTATTTTTTGTCATTCTGGACTAATTCTGAGCATATCTGGGAATTACCACCCAGGTTCCTAACATAACTAAAGAAAGCCTTGTGATTATCCTTAGTGTCCTGCGCAATTTCTCTCGAAGCTGGCCTTAGACAATTTTATGAGTGCCTGTAGTTTTTTGCTAATACTGATCAGTGATGCCTTCCCTTTTTGGGATTTTGCTCTATCATTTAGTAGCTTCCTTTTTCTATTGTATAGTTTGTTTATGGCTGGGGTCCACCAGACAGGACGTCTGCCTTTGGAGGATTGGGTCTTGGTTTTATTTGGGATCGCATGATCCATGCATTCCTGAAGGTGTTCATAGAATGCATTTATAAAGGATTCTGCGGTCTGGGCCGTATTTTCCACAGGCCCGGGGGCTTTGAAGGATTCCACCTCGGTTTTGTGGTGTGAGAAATTTGCTTTAGAGAAGTTTTTCACTGTGGTTTTCTGGGCAGGGGATGGGGTCAGGATGTGAATATCCAGTGAGATTAGTTTATGGTCTGATCTTACCAGTGAGGGATACACTTCTGGTCTGGAGCATAGAGTCCCCATGTTGGTGATGATCAGGTCCAGTATGTCTTCCCCTCTTGTGGGAGTGGTAACAAGTTGTTCCATAGCTTTTGAGTTTATAAATTCTAGGAGCCTTTGGGCTTGGGTGTTGGAGCTAGAGTAATGCTCCCAGTCTATGTTTGGGTAGTTGAAGTCGCCCAATATAATGGTGTTTGGAGAGAACTTCATATTTTCCAGTGTTCTCAGGAAGGCCGAGTGGGGTTCCTGGGTTTGGGAGGGTGGTCTGTAGCAGGCTATAAACTGGAAGGCAGTTTTACCCACTGGTAGTTGCACATGGATAGTGTCTGATGCTTCGTGCTTTGCCACCAACCTGGAGGTGTGGGTATCTTTGATGAATATCGATACTCCCCCTCCTTTTGTGGTTGGCACATTGTTTGTGAAGATGAAATGATAGGTAATTTGTTTCCGGAACATATTACATTCTCCTTTAAGAGGGGGAAAAAAATCTAAAAGAATTGTTAAGTTATAATTTTGTTGAAGGGAACAATAATTTGTTGTTCTGGTACTTTTCCATGTGGTCATTGTAGCATTTGTAATAGGGTCAAGAATTTGAATATCATTAATGGCAGAACATTTGTTCCTAAGTTTTATTTTAATTGCAGATCTACGGGGGTGGTCTATATTTTGGGTTGTTCATGTACCGATATGTGGTATGTAGGACAGACTAAACGTATGGTTAGGATTCGTGTTTTAGAACACTTAAAGGATATTGGAAATCACAATGAAGCTAGCCCTATTGCCAAACATTTTCATGATTTACATGGTGATTTCCCCTAGTAGTTTAAAATTTTGTGTACTTGGTAAACCCTTCCGGTGCAGAGGGGGTGATACTGTGGCTAAATTACTTGAATTAGAAACCTAATGATTTTGAATTTTAAGACTTTAAAGCCCTTTGGTTTGAATCAGGAATTAGGTACATAATTAATATTTGTTAACTGATATTTTGTAATTTTGTGTTTATGTATACTTTTATTAAAATATGCATTCATATTAATATGTATTTAATTATAAGTTTGTCACTTTAAATGTTCATAATGTTTAATATGCTACTAATTAGTTGATTAATAACAGCTGTGATTTAGTGTGTATTTATACTTGCTTGGAACTTGAAGGAATTGTGATCCATGAAGGTGAATTGCCGAGGTACCAGATCGCTTTTTGAATGAAGGAACTGCTGGTCAATTGCTGGTCTATTGTGTTTCTCAATTTTGTTGGTGTTGCTGGTGTTTTGTGAGCTGGAGGCCAAGTCCCTATCCCATGATGCACCTAGTGATACCTCGGATCTAGTTTGCCGCTGCAATAGATTGGAGGCATAGCCGGCCTTAGGCATAGGCCATCTAGGTGGCTGTCTAGGGCACCGCTCTAGCAGGGGCACTTTTCCAGTATTTGTTTGGTGTAGGTAGACCAAGATGGGGGCACCAGGTGGTTGTGGTAGGGGATGCCCTAGAGCCCTTTTGCCTAGGGCGCCAGTTGACCTAAGGCCACTCCTGATCGGAGGTTCCTTGCACAGCTCGGGCTAGTATAATTCTTTTTCTCAAACTGTTTAGGAAATTGTTATTTAAAAAAATTGTTCTAAAAATATTGAGTTTTTGGTAATCTTTAATAGTGATAGCATTTATAGCTATACTTCTCTTTTTGGCCTCGTTTTTTTCTATAGGCCATTAAGATTCCCTTTCCCTTTGGTGTGCTTTAAAATCATTATATAGCTGTAGTTAAATAAGTAATACGTGTGTGTGTGTGTTTTTGGTTCAGTACATTGTTATTCAGCCCATTTGTTATATAGGGCTTATTTCTATAACATAGCTTTAGCTTAACTTTGCTAATTGTTTGGGTGTATCTCTTTATAGTACAGTAGATTGTTTGTATACTGTATTCTTGAGTGTGGCTGACAGGGATAAGCATCCTAAGTCAGGATTTAAAAAGTGTCCAAAATGTGGACAGAAAATGTCTGTGACAGATGGTCATGTTGTGTGTATTGCCTTGGAGCCTTGCACTTACAGGAATGCTGCTCCATTTGTCATTCTTTTTCATCCAGAGTTCTTTAGGAACAAAAAAGAAAGCTCATAGAGGACTTCTTAAACTGTTGTTTCAGGAAGTTTTGGGTGACCAGGGTACATCTAGCAAGTCTTTAAAGTCTTCCAAGGCTGCTTCTTAGGAAGTGAAAAAATCTAAAAGTCTACGTCTGCTCCACAGCCCATTGGAGCCAGTCCCCAGTCCTGGAACAGGTGTCCGAAGTTCTAAAATCACCTGTTCTACAGTCAGTACCTCCATCCATCCATCCATTCATTCACCCATCTCTCTCCTCGATCAGCCTGTTTGATTTGGATGTGGATCATGTGATGCAGACGTTGCTACAGGCACAGGCGTTGGCTAAATTTTTGTCTGCTCCAACCCAAGTGGTTTCGGAGCCTAAAACTGTAATGCCATCAATTTTATTTCCTCCTCTGAGCTATACCGGTCCTTCGGAACCAGAGGAGTTGGACCTGGATGATTGTTAAGCCTTCGGAGCTGACGCCTGTTCCAGTGCCATCGGTTCCATTTACTTAGACTTCCTCGGTGCCGATTGAGGAGTGTAGGAGCCGAAACTCTCCTGTTAGGTCTGGGGAGGATAGTCAGACTGACATGTCTGTTCCGACTTTGCCTCTCGGGGCCTCTGCTCGGATGACTTTGTCTCCTACTTCTGGTTCAGAGCCCACTGTGCTGGTGCCAAGGGGATTGGTGATTTCTTCGGATCCAGTGGTCCCTTCTCATCGGAGCAGTGGTGCCTTCAAAGCATTGAGGAGAGTTGTATCTTATAAGACATCTACGACTTCAGGTTCAACAACCTTCTCCCCAGAAGTGCCTTTGTCTACTTCTGCTTCACAGATCCTTTCTAGGCGTTGAGACCCTGAGCTTCAGAAAGCCCCATTGGGTGGCCCCTGCTCTTCCCAGTCCTCACCAGATATTTCCACTGATGAGGTACCCAGGAAGAGAATCTAAGTGGAAGCACTTCGACTCCCCACAGGAGTCTCTCACGTCTGATACCGACTTGGATGAATCAGAAGGGTCCCCCTCTGAGGATATCTCATTGGTTGAGAGATTAGAAATCCTTAGGCAGAGGGGTGACTGGCAGTCCACCAACCCTACTGAAGATGAGTCTGTTCTCCTGAAGGCTTTTGGGTCTCAACCCTACACCTCTTGGGTGTTTCCACCCTTCGATGAGCTCATGAAGCTGGTCTCACGAAGGGCGTGGGAGTCTCTGGACACCATGGAGTCTGTCTCTAGGAGGCCTAATAAATGTATTTATACCCCCCAAGAAAAGTCTTTCCTTACCAATTCAGTGCCAGTTGATGCCATGGTGGTGGCGGTAGCCACCAAAAAGGAGATGTCAGGAACTTCTTCCTATATCCATCCTCCTAACCGAGATTCTAGGATCATGGATAGATATCGGAAGCTCACGTACAGTTCAGCGACTTTTGCCATGCATTCACTGAACTATCTGTCATTTTACAAGACTGCAGAGAGATCTAAAAGAGCTTCAAGATGCCCTTCAGGGTACAGTAGCTTCAGGAGCTTCGGACAAAATCTCCTCTCAACTTGCTACCCTCAATTCCATAGTGAACTCATCCATGCATCTCATTTCATATGCAGCTGATTGAATGATTAGGGTAGCAGGTACTAGAATTGCTCTCAGGAGACATTCCTGGATGCACTTGTGTTCCTTCATGGAGCCCTTTAAGTCATCCTTTGTCAACTCCCCCTTTGGCTCGTCCCTTTTTGGGCCCAAAATTAAGGAAACTTTGACCAGGTGTGAGCAGGAAGGAAAGACTCTGCCGTTGGAGTTGGTTTTTCCACCCCTACCAGACCCTACCCCAAGGGTCAAAAGGGAGGAAAGATGTGGTTCCAAAAAGCCCAAGGAGCCTTTCTGGACACACATGGTGAACCCCCCTCCAGGGGCAGAGGAGGGGGCAATAATGGAAGATGCTGCCCTCATGGCAGAGGGGGTCCGCAAAACCAGTTCTTGGGAAGCCCTAACAGTGCTCCTGAAACGAGACCAGACTGTCCTACTCTGGAGGCAGTCAGGGGTCACCTATCTTTGTATCCAGGCACCTGGCTCAAAATAAATGACAACTGGGTACAAAGTATAGTTTCCAGCGACTATTCCATTCTTTTTGCCACTCCCCCTCCATTGACAAAAATTCCAGATGTTCCACCCAGTAACAGGGAACAAGCAACAGTAGAGGGTCCAAAAGTTGCTAAGAAAGAGTCATCCAGCCAGTCCCAGCAGACAAGACAGGATCCGGAATTTACTCAAGATTCTTTAGTTCCAAAAAAGACAGGGGACTGGAGACCTATTTTGGACCTCAGCGGACTAAACAGATCTGTCAAGAAAGAGAAGTTTTGGATGGTTACGAGTCCTCCGATACTTCCCTTTTTACGGAAAAACAATTGGATGTGCTTGATGGATCTGCAGGATGCGTGCTACCATATAAATATGGCCAGGCTATCCAGGGATCATCTGCACTTCTGGCTGGGAGCAAATCATTGCCAGTTTCGAGCCCTGACCTTTGGTCTCACTACAGCCCCCAGAGTGTTAAAATGTATGGCAGTGGTCACGGCTGACCTGAGGAATTTAGGATTCCAGGTGTTTACATACTTAGACTATTGGCGCCTCACCGCCACCACCAGGCATCAGCTAATACAAGCTAGGGATACCACTCTTACTCTCTGCAGTCCTCTGGGCATTACAGTAAATTCAGGAAAAATCTGTCTTTACGCCATTGCAACATATCGTTTTTATCAGAGTAGAATTGGACACCACCACCACCACCACTTTGAGACTTCCAGCAGAGTGTTACTACATCAGCAGGTCCACAATATCATATCTAAAGACCAGGCTGCAGCATCAGAAGTACTAAAATTGTTAGGCATGATGGCAGCTGCAATGCTAGTGATACCGTTGGGTCACAGGCACATGCGGATTCTGCAATGGCTGTTATTCACTCAATGGTCTTGCCAAGAGCTCCCAATGTCTCATCTCATAATGATCACAAACGCATCCAAAAAGGATCTTCAGTGGTGGTTGGCTTTTCTTCATGTAACGATAGCTCGTCCATTTGTCCTACCCACACCAGTAGCCACGGACGCTTCCCTGATAGGGTGGGGGGGCATTTTCAGGGAAGAACAGCCTAAGGCACATGGACTGAACAGGAGAGACATCTGCATTTCAATATCCTGGAGATGAGAGCGGTACTTTTGGCGTTGCAGTACTTCCAGGACTGTCTTCTTCTGGGAACAGTTGCAAGTCAGATGGACAACAGGTCAATGGTCTCGTACTTGAACCAGCAAGGAGGAACCAGGTCCTATCCCCTTTGTCGTGAGGCCCTAAGAGTATGGCAGTGGGCTACATCCACACAGCGCTTTGTTAGCAACGCACATCCTGGGGCAATCCAATGTGATAGACAAACTGAGCAGGGCAATTTTGTTGCCTCACGAGAAAGAGATAGCAGAGATAATTTTCTGTAGGTGGGGCCAGCCTTGCTGCGACCCTTTTGCCAACCACATGAACACAAAATGCAGAAGCTACTTTGCCTTGATTCCCCCTCTGTGAGAAGCCCCAAGGGACGCGCTCGTACACAATTGGTCTCCTGTATGCATTCCCACCAATTCCCTTGATATTCAAAGTATTACAGAAAGCAAAAGCCCTTGGAAAGACCATCATTCTAATAGCCCCTCCTTGGCCTCATCAGATTTTGTTCCCCTTCCTTCAACTTCATCTGTTGGAAGAGCCTTGTATTCTGGACCCAGTTCCAGATCTTTCGACGCATTCGTCGGAGGCTCTTCATCCCTCTCCAGTCCCTGAAACTGACAGCTTGGCTGTTCCAGTTCACAACGTAGCCCTGTTCCATAACCTCTAGAATAAAACGCAGCATATATTGCTATCTTCTCACAAGTCCTCTACTAGGAAGCTGTACCTTAGCAAATGTAGAAGATTCTCTATATGGGCTTCTCAAAATGACATTGATCCCTACCAAGCCCCTATTTTCTCCATATTAGAGTTTTTGATTATGCTTTTCAATAAAGGAGCTGCAGTAGCAACAGTCTGGGTATAGCTTGCCGCTAGCTCTAATTTTCACCTTGGCTTTGAAGGATTAAGCATAATGTCTCACAAGCTATCTAAAGCCTTTCTCAAAGGGGCCTTTCATCTCAGACCACCTGTGAAATCCCCTTTTACCCCATATAATCTAAATTTTATGCTTTCACGTATTATTCTCCCACCTTTCGAACCAGCTTCCTCATGTGATCTGAAATATTTGTCATGGAAGACTATCTTTTTAGTAGCTATCACTTCTGCTCGTAGAGTGTCAGAGCTACAGGCCTTGTCCATAAAGCCTCCCTGTTTGATTTTTCATGCTGATAGTGTCCCTGTGAACAAATCATTCATTTTTGCCCAAAGTTTGTACTGAAGCTAACCTTAACCAGATCGTAGATTTGCCAGTGTTCTTTCCCAAACACACCAACAACTTAGAGTCTATGCTTCACAAGCTTGATGTTCACACACAGCTCAGATTTTACTTTGATAGAACAAGAGTTCAGAAAATCAGAACAGCTTTTCATTTCCTTTTCAGATTCCAGAAAAGGTATGCCAGTGGCAAAAACAACACTGTCCAAATGGTTATCTGATTGTATCACATGTACTTATTCAACTGTTAATCTACCTTTACAACACAAAATTAAGGCTCATTCTACCAGAGCAGTGTCCACATCTTCTGCCTTTTCTGCTAGGCTACCTGTAGACAACATTTGTGCAGCAGCCACTTGGTCAAGACCTCATACCTTTATCACTCATTACAAAGTTGACAGGGCCTCCTTTGGGTCTACTGTCTGAAAAACACCACCTGAGAAAGATGGTGCTTGGGATGCTACCCATCTGTAAGAATGAACGGCGAGATAGAACAACTTCACATAAAGAAGTTATGTACTCACCATAATGTTCCATGTGAGTTTTTCATCTCGCCTTCATTCTTTCTTCCCTCCCTCCTTACCCCTTCCAGGGTTTTCTTGAGGACCGAGATACTAGTTTTATCCTGGTTGCTCAACATTTATATGGGTTTTCCCCTAAAGAGTGATAGAATGGCACATGGTATTATACGCAGCAAACAAGATCTGAGGTCACTCTAGGTGCATCAGTAGGATAGGGACTTGGCCTCGAGCTGTCTGAAGACCTCGATCTTTGTAGTAGGCTGACTCTGAGCTGATCCCATCTGTAAGAATGAAGGCAAGATGAACAACTCGCATGGAATGTTATGGTGAGTACATAACTTCTTTTTTTAACAATATGTAATTAGCATCCGTACTAAATGACTGCCTTGAAAAATAAGGAATCTGCTTAATGGACATGTTTCCTTACAAACTCAGAAAAAAATGTAAAAAAAACAACTCTGTATGCATTTCAGCAAGAAAGTTGACCTGCTTCCTTAAAGAATGGACATACTTTTAACAGGAAAACAATCTGTACATGTTTTTGTCATAAACACCGTCAAGCAAGGAAGTTTGAATGGACATGCTTTTATCAAGTCAGCATTTGTGTGCGTTTTTCCACAAGATGTTTCCTGGAGGGAGTTTGGCATAATGGTTAAGGTGTTTATCTTACAGACACAAGGTGCAGAGTTTGATTCTCACATAAGGCAATTGGCTAGGCTTAAAATGGCCCACAAGGGCATTTAGCATAGTACAAACCTATCAGCCTTAAAGACAGTATCAGCATTGTTTCTCTACAGGATGGAAAACAATTCTATTACATGCTTTTCTGCAAGCAGATGTTCCCATACAAAGTCCAAAATAGAATACCAAGAAGAAAAACAGGATCTAAAAACACTATAAAAAGACTATAGCAGATGAAATTGTTAGAGGTATTTTGGTAGGAACACACTTGTTCCAAGGTAATGGACAGGAGAATTATCTTTTATGCTGATCAAGAAGTAAAGTGATATAGTGCAACTAAAGCTGCAACAGTAGTCTGTGCAGTTTGTTAGAAGAATAAGTTATTTATTAGTTGCTGGTCTTAAAGTAACAGTGTTGTGCTGCAAAGTATATTGTTTCATCATTGTACATTCTGCAAGTTATTGTGCACAACAGACTGTGAATGCAACTATGACTAGACATTGATTTCAAATGAATTGTGCAGGTCATAGGTCACATTAAAGGTGGGAAAAGTTTTGAAATTATTTATTGTGCTTTTTGTATCACAAAAACCTGGCATTTTAACAGGGGTGTGTACACTTTTTGTAGCCTGTGTGTGTATATATATTTTATATTTTTTGCATTTTGGAGCCCTTCGACATGACCCTGTGTACGTGGTTATCAGAGTGCCATAGTGAGTTGAATGAGTTCTGGCGTGTAGCTCGTGAGATACATCCCTGCGAGCTACATCGCTGAAACCAAACTGCTGCAGCAGCAGCAGCAGTTCATTGTAGAGCGATACAGCTGAAATGCACAATCTTCACGGTGATGCCTCAAGGCAGCTACCTGGCAGTATTCTAACAGAGACAGCCGTGCTAGGTGTTAGACATTCCTTATTTTCAAGCAAGGAATGCACTTATTTTATTATTTATTTATTTTATGTTCAGTTTTTTTTTTTATTTAATAGTTTTCCATTCTGGGTTATACAGTGTCATATTTGTATAAATGTAGAACTTGAATGATTTTTGCTTTTTAATAACGGCTTGTGATTTTAGTGCTCATAGTTTCATATATATTGAAATTAGCACGTAGGTAACACTTTAATTTCTAGTATTTAATAGCATACTGGGCACTTGTATGTCTATGTAGAAACACACACCCTATATATATATATATATATATATATATATATATATATATATACATATACATATATATATATATATATATATATATATATATATATATCTATACATACACACACACACACATATTTACAAGTTGGTATATGTTGGTATATAATTATTTTATATATTTTTTATATTAATTTGTATAGTGGCTGGTGACTGCATTATAACATTGCGTTTGTATAGGCACACTGGCATAATCACATAGGTGATGTGTTGATTCTGAGCGTTACGAAATTAGTGCACAGGGTATTCATTATTTGTTCAAATGTTGGTGATGTTTGCTGTCTGCTTTTTGTGTTCAGCAGGATTTCATTTTAGCAGGAATGTGCATTAGGCATAATTTCGTTGCTTAGTTGAAAGTGTTTTTGAATGTATATTATACCTTTAAGACTTGTAAGAGTATGTGAGGTAGGATGCAGTGGAACATGTTAAGTTTTATCTTGATTGATGTGAGCATTCTTTCGGCCACAAAACCAGGACCGAAACACTAAAGGTGGAGGAGTGTCCATATTCACCAAGGATATTCACACCTCCAGGCTAGTTGCCCAACACAATGCATCTGAAATTCTCCAGGTGCAACTAACACTAGGTAAGACAGCAATCCAAATTGTAACTTGCTACAGATCCCCAACCATGCCCCAAGATTCTCATTACACCTTTCTAAACATACTGGAAAATATTAAGATACAACCAAACACCCTAATACTGGGTGATTTCAACTACCCTGCCATTAATTGGGAAAGCTACTCGGTTACCAACTCCTTTTCCCAACGGTTCTTAAATTCCAACGCCCTGGATCAACTAATCCATTGTCCTACCAGGGGCTCCAATATCCTAGACCTGGTCATTACCAACATGGGAGATGGATGCTCCACACCAGTGGTCACCCCCTCATTGGTCAGGTCTGACCATAAGCAAATCACCTTTGACATCCACATCCCCCCCCCCCCCCCCAGTAAGGAAACCTCCTTAAAAAACTTCTCCAAAGCCAACTTTAAGCTACTGAAGTCAGAAGTGACAAACTTCACAACACCCACACAGACGGGATCTGGAAGTTCGACTGCAGAATCCTACACTAAGGCACTGTACGAGCACATCCACTCGTGCATGAATCGTGCCATCCCAAATAGAACCAAGATGCTCTTCTCCAAAAAAAAAGGAAGCCAATCTGGTGGTACCCTGCTATAAACAAACTATACAACAGAAGGAAGAAACTGTTGCAGAAAATAGGAAAATCCCAGGATGCAAAAAACTCCCTCACCAGCCTCAGTAAGAAGCTGAGATCCCTCATAAAATCCTCAAAAGCTAGTTACGAAAATTAAATTGCCAAAGATTCCAAAGACAACCACAAGGCATTCTATAGTTATATCAAGAATCTAAATGGCAATGCTCAGATCTGCTCTGAACTAAAACAGAATGGCATTAAATATACTGATCCCAAGGATATTGCCAATATCCTAGCAGATCGATTTAGTGCCAACTTCACCCCCTAAAGGGCCCATCTCAATACCAAAAGATTGCCAAATTCCGATGATCATGGCCACACAAGTAGAAACTGCACTCTCCAGAGCTAAGAATACAGCATCCATGGGAACAGATGACATACCAGGCTGTGTACTACATGAACTACAAAATTAACTGGCACCTCACCTAAGTGTCATGTTTAATCATAGCCTCACCTCAGGCTTCGTGCCCACTGAGTGGCACACAGCTACAGTTATCCCGCTCCACAAGGGAGGATCCGCCTTGGATCCCGGGAACTACCGTCACATCAGTCTGACAAGCCTGATTTGCAAGGGCATGGAACGCATTATCACAGAACTTATAAACAAAGACATTGGCAACCTTCAAACACTGGACCCCACCCAGTTTGGGTTTGTGAAGGGCCGATCTTGTCTCCCGAATCTGATTGACTTCTTTGAATCAGTCTTCAGAGCTGTGGACGAGGGTATGGCAGTCCACACAGCCTATCTGGACCTCACCAAAGCCTTTGACACCATCCCCCACTCTGGAATCATAGATTAACTTACTAAGCTGGGCATAAATCCCTACGTCACTCGATGGGTTGCTAACTGGCTTACTGACAGAACCCAGACAGTAAAAGTAGCCGACTCCAAATCCAGCTCCAGACAAGTGACAAGTGGAGTACCTCAGGGTTTAGTCCTGGGACCACTCTTGTTTGGAATCTACTTCTCTGAAGTACAGGCCAACACTAAGGGACTCTGGCTAACAAAGTTTGCAGATGACTGCAAACTGGGAGCCATTATTGAATCCCCAAATGATGTGGATAGTCCACAAAAGGGCCTTACAGAAACATATGCCTGGTGCCAGAGCCATGGGCTCAAGCTTAATGCCAAGAAATGTATAGTTATCCCTTTTGGAAAAAAACATGTACCCATGAATTACCACATAGGTGGCAGGACACTCAACATCGAAAGTGTGATGAGAGACTTAGGGACACAGGTGGACAGTGGTCTCACTTTCGATAACCACATTGCCACAACAGTCACGAAATCCTTCTATGTGGCACACCTCATCACTAAGGGCTTTTCATCCAGAAAAAAGGAGGTCATTGTCCCACTGTACTCATTCCTCATTAGGCCCATTATAGAGTATATTGCCCCATTTGATATGTACCTCACAAGACATCTGCAACAGTTGGAAAGGCCACAGAAATACCTTACTAAAAGAATCACAGGCCTAAAGCAGATGCCATATACTGACAGTCTAAAAAAAACTCCAGCTATACTCTGTGGCATATCGTCTACTCAGAGGCGATCTCTGCTTAACATACAAGGCCATGTCAAACCCTGAGCTGTTGGACATGCTCCACTTAAAGAAATCCCAATCCCTCAGAGCCACACGTTCCAGGGATCTAAACCTTATTATCACAATGAACAAAACATGCTGGAGGGATAGGTTCCTGACCCAGACATTCTCCATACACTGGAATAGACTGCCCATACATATCAAGCAGAGCGCCTCATTGGCCATCTTCAAAAGGAACCTTGATGACTGGATGGGAGATAGGAACTTCACCCCTGGATCATGTCAGTCACCCTGCCAGACAGGGGCCTGGGGAAGTAAATATTGTGGGAAGAAATATCCAGGGAATTGTTAATGGCTAGGCTTGCATATGCCCTAGGGCCGATAGCCTAGTACCAACCTATGAACCTTTGAAACTTTGAAACATTTCATGTGAAGTTGTTCAATCTCGCCGTTCATTCTTCAGTGATGGGTTCGGAGCCGATCCTCTGCTCCAACACAGCCGACTAGTAAAGCTGAAAGTTATCCAGTAGCTCGAGACCCAACCCCTTATCCCACAGTGCACTGCTGGGATTACCTCAGATCTAATAGTGTTTTATATTTTAGTAGTTTGTCTGAAGAAGCGAGTTGTATACTTATGAATAATCCTGACTGTAATAAAATGTTTTTTACCCTGGCCATGTTTCAGATAATTTTCTTTTTATTCATTTATGTGATGCATTGTTTTATTGTGAACGGTCCATTACTCCTAGTAGCTGGTGTGGTTCTTTGCTGGATTTTTTTTTACTTTGATCCTAAAAGGTGATGTTATGTAGTCCAATCTCGCCTACATTCTTACCCGTGGGTTCAGAGCCGAATGTCGGCTCTGACTCTGCCATACTTTAGCTCGAAGTCTTTCAGTTGGCTGGGCTAAGATAGTATCCCATGCCGCACTGCTCTCTAGCCCCAGATCTCGTTTGCCGCTCGTGTAGCTCGGACTTGGTCTCACTCTTTGCTGTGGCTAAGTATTCTTTTCATCTTTATAGCAGAGAAGTTTTTAAAAAAAAAAGCTATTTTCATAGCTGTGTTATTCTTTGTGTGTGTTTGTGGAAAAGTTGTTTTTTTCTTGTCTTAGTGTGTTTCTTGTGGTATCCCACTAGCTGTTTCCAACGGGCTAGGCCCGTTTCAGTTAGAGGACCTAGTCTGTCCCCTCACTTACCTTTGTGTGCTAACTTACCTTTTCTTGGGCTAAGACAGTTTAATTTAGAGGAACTAGTCTTCCCTCTTGACCTTGTGTTCTAGGACCGTTTAAGTTAGAGGTCTTTGTGGTGTACTGTCTCTGTTCTGTTCCCGAGCTTGTGGCTGATTGACCGTTGGTCTGGTTGTTGAGTTAGTGTCTCAGTTTTTGTAGTGACTATGTCTAAAGATACTAAGGAGCATAAGCCCTTGGGCTTTAAGAAGTGCACGAAGTGCAGTTATAAGATGTCTATCACTGATGGGCACTCTGTACTGTCTGGGAGCGATTCACCTCCAGGAATCGTGTACTTTTTGTCATGCTTTTAGACTGCATGTTCTTCAGGAAAAGAAGAACAAACTGATTTTGAAGGGACTTCTGAAACCCTCCTTCAAGGAGGGTTTGGAGAGTGCTTCCAGCTTTAAGTCTTCTCCATCTAAAGCTAAATCTTTTAAGGCTAAAAAGCGATCCCCGGCTCCATCAGTATCTTCGGAGACACCGGAGAAAGCAGCTAAATCTTCTATGGCATCCTCGGCTCCATTTTCCTCTGGGCCGCAGGAAGTGTCTGTTTCTATGGAACCTGCTTCGGCTCCTATTCTCTGAGTCTGTTTGGAGCCGGTCGCCTAGCATTAGGCTGGTATCTCCTCCTCGGAGGTCTCCTTCAGAGAGGAGGTCCTGATCTCCTTCCCTATCCTCTAAATCCTCCAGGACCTTATTCAATGTGGATGTCGATAGAGTGGTGCAGAGACTTCTCCAGTCACCGGTACTGGCTAAATTGCTTTTGGCTCCGGAGCAGGTCCCTCTACCTAAGATACTTCCTCTGAGCGCATCTCAGCTTTCGGAGCCGGAGTGCTCGGCTCCGTTTGATGTCCCTAAGTCGGTTCTGACAGCCCCTCCTTGGCTTATCGGTTCCGATGTCCGCTCCGACTCCAGCACCGTCCACTGGGTTCAGGACTCAGGATTCCTCGGTCTGACCTGAGGGGGAGGCTTCGGGACACTTCTCGGCTCCTAGTCTCCCTCTCGGTGCTTCGGCACGGGGAAGCCTGACTCCTGTCTTGGCGATGATCTTCAGACCTGGGGGGACCAGCTTTCGAGGCCATGCGGAGCGCCCTGGCCAAGTCGTCAGCAGCATCATACGGTTCGGTCACTGTCCCCTACAGCACCGGTGCTGGTCTCTGATCGCCCTCTATCTCTGACAGCAGAGCCCCAAGGCCTCAGGGTACCCCCACGAGTGGTCCCCATATTTCTCAGGGCCCCTCAGTTTTTGCCTGAGGAGCCACCCAGAAAGAGAACGTGCAAGAGGAAGCACATAGATTCCCAAGATGAGTCTCTCACATCAGACACCGACCTCGTGGAATCGGAGAGGTCCCCTAAGTCATCCTCTGAGGAGGTTTTTTTCTCTGACATCCTAGAGATTTTGAAGCAAAGAGGTGACTGGCCATCCAAAGCCCCCTCCGAAGAGGAGTCTGTGTTCCTGAATGCCTTTGGTGCTCAGCCCTCCGCCTCCTGGGTATCTCCACCCTTCGAGCTTCTGGATCTGGTTTGTCGAAGGGTGTGGGAAACCCCGGACTCTGTGGAACCAGTCCCCAGGAGACCCAATAAATTTTTGTCTGCCCCTTCTGATAAGGAATTTCTATCCAAGGGAGTCCCTGTGGATGCCATGGTGGTGGCAGCGGCCACCAAGAAGGAATTGGCTGAGACAACTTCCACCGTCCATCCCCCTAACAAGGAGTCTAGGACTATGGACCGGTACGGGAAGCGTATGTTTTCTTCAGCGGCCTTTACTTTGCGGTCACTGAATTACTTATCAAACTTTACACGGCTCCAGAGAGTTCTCCTAAAGGAGCTTGGAGATGCTCTAAGGGTAACGTTTCTGAGGCGGAGGCTCAAAGTCAATGCTCAGATGTCTACCCTCAATTTTATTGTGAACTCCTCCATTAGGCTGATCTCTCACGCAGCCGAGGGAGCGAGTAGGGCAGCAAGTTTAGGAGTCGCTCTTAGGAGACATGCCTGGATGTGCCTTTGTCATTTCACTGAAGCCTTCAAGTCTACATTCACCAATGCCCCGTTTGATGGTTCCTCTTTGTTCGGAACCAAGGTGACCGACACTCTCACTAGGTGCGAGCAAGATGGAAAAACTGTCTGCCATAAGAGTCCGTTTTTCCGTTGCCTGTAGGCCTTATCCCAAGGCCCAGAGGAGTGGGAAGATGTGGTTCAAGAAATCACAGAGGTTTTTTTCCCAATGCACAAGTGAGTCCCCCTCCAGAGGCAGGGTAGAGGGTGGTTATTCAGGTAGACACTGCCCTAGGGGCAGAGAAGCTCCTCATAACTCGGGAGACCACGATTCCTTTTGTGGTTCTCCCTACCACCGCTCCTGATGGGAGGCCCAATTGTGCATTTCCAGAGCTAGTCAGGGGTCACATCTCACTATACCTGGAGGCCTGGCCAAGGTATCACCCAGGACCAATGGGTTCTACGAATAATTTCTGGAGGATATATCATTCCCTTCTCGTCAACCCCCCCCCCCCCAATCAAGAAAATCCCGGATGTTTCACCCAGTCAAAGGGATTCCGCACCTTCAGAGGTTTCAAAGCTGCTAGAAAAAGGAGCCATCCAACATGTCCCCTCAGACCAGATTGGATTAGGGACTTACTCCAGATTCTTTTTGGTGCCGAAAAAGACAAGGGGACCTGAGACCCATTTTGGAATTCAGCCGATTGAACACCCATGTGAAAAAGTCCAAGTTCCGAATGGTCACGTTTCAATCTATTCTCCCATTGTTGGGAAAAGAAGTGTGGATGTGGTCCATCGACCTCAGGGATGCTTACTACCACATAAAGATGGACAGGGCATCCAGAAGTCACCTATGCTTCCAGCTGGGAGCCAGTCGCTTTCAGTTTCGAGCCCTGCCCTTTGGTCTTACCACAGCCCCCAGGGTGTTTACCAAATGCATGACAGTGGTGACTGCTTACTTGAGACGTCAGGGATTCCAAGTGTTTCCATACCTGGATGACTGGCTCCTTACTGCCACAACCAGGCATCTGCTACTTCAGACCAGAGATGCCACTATCAACCTATGTTAACAGTTGGGCATCACCTTGAACTGGGAAAAATCTGCCTTGTTGCCCTCGCAACATGTCACCTTTATAGGCGCCGAATTAGACACCGTGCTCATGCAGGCATTTTTACCACAGGAAGGAATGAGTTTTTTACAACAACAGATTTACGCCTTGCTCCCTCTGAGAAGAGTGAAGGCAAGATTGGTCCTCCAATTGTTGGGGACCATGGCTGCTACGATTTAGTTCCCCTGGCAAGGTTACATATGAAGCTCCTTCAGTGGCTACTCTTCGCCCAGTGGTCTCTTCAACCTCTTCCACTTTCTCACCCTATTCTGCTCACAGACAGGTACAGACAGGATCTCAGTTGGTGGCTTCACACAGACAACCTTAATGCGGGAAAACCCTTCGTTTCTTCGCCTCCGGTTGCCACGGTGACCACAGATGCCTCCCAGTTGGGGTGGGGGGGGGCATTATCTAGGCAGGATAGTCCAAGGCACGTGGCAAGAGCACGAGATGCATCTGCATATCATTGTCCTGGAGATGAGAGCAGTGCTACTAGCATTGCAAACAATTCAGAGCTTTCTTCCTCTCGGGACTATTGCAATCCACTCAGACAGCATGTCGGTGGTATGGTATCTGAACAAACAGAGAAGAACCAAGTCGTATCCCCTTTGCAGAGAGGCCATGCTAGTGTGGGCAGTGGGCAGTGTCTTCCCAATGTTTTCTGGTAGCAACACACATTCCGGGGAAGTCCAGTGTGATCGCAGACAGGCTAAGCAGAGTTCTGATGCCTCACGACTGGTCCCTGAACTGTCAAGTTGCGGAGCAGATTTTCCGCAGGTGGGGTCAGCCTTGCTGTGTCCTTTTTGCCATCTCCCTCAATGCCAAATGCAGCAGCTACTTCACCCTTATCCCCCCTCAGGGGGAGTCACCCAGGGATGCTCTAGTCCACGATTGGCCCTCCGGTCTACTATATGCCTTCCCTTTGCTGTCAAAGGTTATTCAGAAAGCGCAATCCTTGAAGCAAAATGATTCTGATTGCTCCACACTGGCCTCTTCAAATTTGGTTCCCCTTTCTCCATCCCTATCTCATGGACGCTCCTTGGATTCTGGACCTACAACCAGACTTACTGACTCATATGTCAGGGCAGCTCCATTCCTCTCTTCGGACCCTCCGGTTGACAGCTTGGCTACTCCACTTCCGTCATTAGTTAGGCTTACCATTTTTTGCTGGATGTGGTTCATATTCTATCTTCCTCTCAAGCCTTCAACCAGGAAGATTTATTGTAGCAAATGGAAGAGATTTTCCATCTGGGCACATACCAAACAGATTGACCCTTACACAGCTCCAATCTCATCTGTATTGGAGTTCCTCTCTATGCTTTTCAACCAGGGGTCAGCTGCCGCAACCATTTAAGTCCAGTTGGCGATTTCTACCTTTCATGTCGCAGGCAAACCTAGTCTAATGGTACATAGACTTTGTAAGGCTTTCCTGAAAGGCATTATGTTGCTTCGTCCTCCTGTCTCTGAATCTGTTATGCCTTGGGACTTGAACTTTGTTCTACAGGGTCTTACTTCACCCCCCTTTGGGCCTGCAACCACTTGTAAGTTAAAATTCTTAACTTGGAAGACTATCTTTTTGGTAGCCATCACGTCAGCCAGACGTGTTTCGGAGCTTCAAACCTTATCAATTAAACCACCTTATTTGATTTTTCATAAGGACAGGGTTTCTCTCAGACCGAATCCTTCCCTTCTTCCCAAAGTAGCGTCAGGTAGTAACCTTAACCAATCCATTGAATTACCAGTGTTTTTTCCTCCGTTCTCAAACAAGGCAGAATTCAAATTTCATCAGGTGGATGTGCACAGACAATTACGATTTTATCTGCACAGAATGAAGGACCTCAGAAAATCAGATCAGTTGTTTCATTTTCGGAAAACAAAATTGGGTTTCCTGTTTCCAAAGTCACGTTGTCTAGGTGGATTTCCAGTTGTATTTCTTTCATTTATACTTCAGGGGGAAGGGATTTACCATTCCGAGTGAAGGCTCACTCTACCCGGTCTGTATCTGTCTACAGCTTTTCAGGCCAAATTGTCTATGGATGATATTTGTGCTGTGGCTACTTGGGCATCTCCTCACACCTTTGTTACTCATTACAAATTAGATGTGGTATCTAGAGGCAGGTCTTCCTTTGGTTCCACAGTGCTCAGTAGTATATTCCACTGAGCGTCCCAGGATTTAGGTGCTAGGGACGCTGTCCCACGGATAAGAATGTAGGTGAGATTGGACTACATAACATCAAGAAGTTATGTACTCACCATCACGTTCGATGTATGTAGTCCATCTTGCCTCACATTCTTTCTTACCCCCCACCTTCCACCATCTTGGAGGATCTGGAGGTTAGGCCTGGTTTCAGAATTCCCTTCATTCTTGGTTTGTTCTTCCTTCCTTAGGTGGTGGTATGCATGGAGAGAGTGCTGGTGCTCGCAGCAAACTAGATCTGGGGATAGAGAGCAGTGCAGCATAGGATACCATCTTAGCCCAGCCAATAGAAAGACTTCGAGCTAAAGTATGGCCGAGTCGGAGCCGACATTCGGCTCCAAACCCACAGGTAAGAATGTGAGGCGAGATGGACTACATACATCTAACATTATGGTGAGTACATGACTTGTTTTCCATTAGAACCTTTAAAAAATAACGATGAGTGAAGAAATGGAAATGAGGCAAAAAATAGAAAAAAAGGAAAAGAAAATCTGAGGAGTCTTCCTCAAGGCCTCACCCTACTTCTCCAAGGTAAGGTACCAAGGCCTTCTTCCTCATAAGGAGCCTCTGCTTTGATCTCTTCTGATCCTTCCTTATGTCCAGGCCTGGTGCTGGTGCTCTCCCACACTGAGCACATCATCATTATTCCTTACTGATCACCCAGGAAGAGAGTCTGCTAATCATCCTGTGCGATGGAGCACTCAGTTTCTCTAGTCCTGTCCTCTCCCTATGCATCTTCTGTTAGGTCTTCCAGGTCTGTTAAGTGTGTGTTTTGCTAACGGTGACTGGGATTGAGTGATGAGGGCCCTCTGATAGATATGTGTGTTCTCATATCCATGTATTTCTAGGGTGGATTCAACAGGTTCAAGGATTGCTGTTCTGATGTTCCTTCTACGGCACAACCACACCAGTGCATCCTCCTTCAGTACCTATTGGATGCATTCCTTCTATCCTGACATTGCATCTGGCACACACAAAATTAATCCCATTGATGCTGAATGAGTCTGTGCCAAAACCTTGCCTCTGTCTTTGGCACACATTCATGCCATACTCTTGTCAGAGATTTTGGCATTTGATGTCATTGCAGTCTTGATGGAATAATCTTGCCCATCAGCATCTTGGATTCTCCTGTCAGTAGTTTTCCTCCTTTTTTTTCTTTGATTTGAGTTGGTGCATCACCTTTTGAATTCTTTGAGAGGCTCATCAGACACTCCTTGATGCAGGCAGGGAATTGCACCCTCTGTTGGTTCCACCCATTTACAACAGTCCTGATTCCTTGAGTTCTCTTAGCCTACCCAAAGGTCACAGGAGCACTGAATGTGTTGACCCCCCCCTCAACAAGGAGTCCATGACTCTTCAAGAACTTGTGAAAATCCTTCCCCCACATATTTTTAAAGTGCAAGTGCAAAAGGAAGCGTGTAGAATTCCTTACATAATTTCTCACCCAGTTACTGACTTTGATAAAGGGGTAGGTTCCCAGCAGTCCCCTTTTGAGAATCCAAGGTTGGTGAGATTTTGAAATTGATGTGACAGGGGTACTTGACCCACTTAACCCCCGCAGATGAAGTGCTATTTGAGTCATTCATGATTACCTTATTACTTCACTGTGTGGTCCTTTCCACTGATTTTATGATTGACCTGGTGACAGAGTATTGCTGGATCCCGGTGTTGCTTAGTTTATGTTCTACAAGTTGTCCTGGCCTCATTGGATTAAAGGCCCTCTTGTGGCAACTGCCACTAACAGAGTTTTCTGGTGAAACCTCAATGGTCTGTCTTTAAAACAAGGAGTCTAGGACTGTGCGCCATAAGGAGAAAATGGCTTACACCTTCATAACCTTTGCTATTTGAGCACTAAATTTTCTTACCCATACGAAGAGGTTTCAGAGAGACCTGGCTGAGCAGACTCTGGACTCTGCAAAGACCTCCCACCCCAGAAACTCAAGAGCAGATAGAGTGGCAGCCATGTGAGATTTTGTCTCCATTCTGTTCATGTGGCTGATGCATAGTAGATGAACAGACAGTACAGAATGCACTGACATTGCTATGCACTGCCGTGCTTGGCTGTGTGTCTGTGAATTTGTAGACCACTTTAAGGCATCATTTGTTAATGCTTATTATGATGGGCCCCTTTGTTTTGGAACCAAAATCAAAGAAAGGCTCTAAAAAAGCAAACCTGAATCAGGGTCCTTTGAAAACCTTCTGAGGTCCTTCTTGGGGACCAGCAGAGTGGCAAGGCAGTCTTGTTTAAAAAGTCTCTGCATCTTCACTTTGAATCCTTTCCAGAAAAGGCCCTAAATGGCAGGAGAGACCCATGTAGTTGTTACTTTCCTAGATGCAGAGAAGATCCACAGAATCAGAGATTCTCAGGGGTCCTGATGGCTTGCCCAACTGCACCATTGTGGAGGCATTTGAGGTGGTGACTTAACACTTCACCTAGAGCTGTGGTTGTCTATCACTAAAGACAGTTGAGTGAAGAGTATTATATCCAGAGGCTACATAATTCCCTATATAGTAACTGTCCCACAGTCATCCCTGTCCCAGACATGTCAACTGGACAAAAGTGCATCTCCACTTCCCGCTCAAAGCCAGTCATTACAAGTTTTGAATGTTGCCATTCAGTCTCATCACAGCCACTTCCAGTTTTCAGCAGTGCCTCAATTCCACCTCCTTAGCCTCCTAGAAAGTTTGTAAAGGCTTTCTAAAAGGGTTCTTTGTCTGGAGACCTCCCATTAAGGATTTTCATCCACCAAGAGAGATTTGAACTTTGTGCTGAAGGCTTTTACTCTTTCTGTTCAAACCTGTCTTCCTGTAATCTGTTCATTGTCACCACCATGTCAGCCAGTAGAATCTCCAAATTACACCTTTGAACCCCTCATTTAATTTTCCATGACCATTTCCCTCAGAACTAATCTTTCTCCTTTGTTTACAATTGCTTCTGAGTTGACATTAAATCAAAGTATTCACCTTCCAGAGATTTTTTTTTCTTAACAAAGGATGTTTGCTTCATTCCTTAAATGTTCTCAGACAACTACATTTTTAGCTAGATCATACTAAATATTTCAGGAAGGTCAACCAAGTGTATTGTATCTTACTCCCTTCCAAGGTGGGTTCCAGTGTGTTAAAAGTTGCTGTGTCTAGATGGCTGTCAGATTGGGTTAAGGCACATTTGTTCCCATCAACAAGAAAACTGCACTGTCATGTTGCACTGGTGGCATAGAAGAATAAAACCCTGACTGTGGCCTAGATAATCTGGGTTCAGTTAGCGGTAGAGAGGGATGGGAAATTATATGGGCATCTCCCATGATAGTCCCTGGTGTAGAAGGGGGACATCACACAATTATGAATCGAGATCCAAAGAGGGGGTATGATAGTTGACATGGTTGAGCTGCTGTGGAGGTGGAATGATATAATGCATGTCATGATCACATGCCCTCCCCTCAGATATAACCACAGATACTATAAAGGGAAGGGGAGGAGGAACTTGGTAGGCCATAGGTAAAATAACCCCCAGCAGATGAAAGATTTCAGGACTCTCCTGGATCCCCTAAGGATCTGCCCTGAACCCACCTTGTTTTGGAGCAGTCTGAGGGTGTTAGGAGGGACTTACAAAACCCAGTGATGGATGTGGGGCACTGGGTGGGGTAGAAGTGCCATAGGATAATGTAAGGAGAGCAAAGATGTGTGCAAAAAAAAAAAAAGAAAACATTGTCAAAACTGAAGTGCATTCAGCAAGCTGAATTGCAACTTTCATGCCTATTTCTAAAATGCATCTGATATGTGCTGCAGCAACATGGTCGGAGTATACTTTTGTCAAGCATTGCAAACTGGGTGTGTTATCAAGGTCTAGATTCTTTTGGATCCATTATCTTTAAGGGTATCTCATTGGAATACACCCAGGAACTTCTAGTAGCTCATTGGTCAGAGTTCCTTTTCCTGTAGCTATCCTGGCTAAGCCAGCTTTCCAATAATGTTTCTTCTTTTCTTCTCTGTACACCTCTGTCATCCTCCTGTATATTATGTATCCATACACCCTCTTCATTCTTTTTTTGCCACCTCCATTGTACTTTAACTTTCCTTTTCAGTATGACACTTTTTTTTCCTCATCACATACCCCTTTGCTTATCTCATTTTTTTTCCCTTACATTTACAATCTTTTGTCTCGCATTTTATTTTCTAATTTGAGCTATATACAATTTCTTTATATTTTTCTACAGTTTTCTAGTCCAGTGCCTTTTTTTACTTTTGATAACTGCTGTGCATCACCACTTGAAACTTTTCTCACTGGTCCTCCACTGAAAAGAGGTCCTGCATGGCTTAGTTGGAGTTTCCTGGTAAACAAAAATAAAAGTGAAGGCATGGGTATACTTGGCATAATGCTGGATCTTCATTGTCGGTCTGCCCACTTTGACATCACACAAACCTTCACAAAAGTGTCATTTCCTGGCTTTCCAGACAGTCCTGGTAGACAGAATCTCAAAGCCAATGCTACAGTGATTCTCCATTTTTTCCTTCCTTTAACCAGTGTTTCTTGCATGCGGGGGCAAACTTGGTCTGAGAATTGTGAAGGGACCCAGGTGCATTTTGTGAGAAGGGAGGAATTCCAGCTCTGGTCTCATTACACCTGAAAATTAGATGCTTGTTTACAAATCTGTGGAGCTTACAGGTTTGGCCCCAATCTGTGATGGAGAATTATGGCATTATGGCATAGAAAAAAGTATCACTACTTTAGAGAAAACTGTTCCAGTTTTTGACTCCTCTAGGGCACCAAAAAACTAAGACACCAGAAAAGCATGGTTCAACAAGGGGGCAAGTAGACACTTGATCTGGGTGGATTGTTTGTAACACAGCCAAAGCAGTAACCACTGTATTTTGCCCTTTTTCATAATAGCTAGATTGGCCAGCCAGGGATGTAGTTATTTCCTATCCATTCATCCAGGTAGTCTTTAAAGTACGGTTAGGGAGTTACTTAGAGTAGGGGAATTCTTTGGGAGGTGAAACTGTACCCCTGGTGGTTTCTCAAAGCTGCAGTGAAAGTTTAGGTCTCTAGTACCAGTGTGTGCAGGGATGTCTGAATTTTTTGTAAAAGTATATAGGTGGTCACACAGGGCAGGGTTATGTTAGACCTTGTAAGATGAGCAGAGGGTCCCCCAAGGGAGGTCTGAGACTAAGAATAGGGGTAAGACTTTGAGGTGTTTTGCACAGGACATAGTAATGAGACTGTTGCCTTTCTTAGTGTGGGAGCATTGTGGTTTTTCATGTTAGACTGTGCATTTGACCAGGTATATTTTGAGATGGTATTGTATTCAGTTATTACCCTAAAGTGTAGAGAGAAATACTATCCCTGTTATGCCTTTGGTAAGTACCTGATGGAAGGCTTTGATTCTGGTTGGATCTTTGTATGTCCCCCAGATTTGCTTATAAGAAATTTCAGATAATTTTTTTTAAGTGGGTGGCTCTTCATGTAGGGAGGCCTTCCTCCTTTTCTACTTCTTTGCTGTATGGACAGTTGCTTGGTTTTTGGTACAGTAAGAAACTAGGATTATTGTCTTGTGTCTTAAAAAAAAAAAAAAAAAGACTCTCCTAGAGTATGTTTGTGTCTAGATACATACACTAAGTTGCATTGCATCGAAGCAGAACCGATAATTGAAAAGATTGCATCAGAAACTATTGACTCATTAGACTGAAAGCGATCATTGGTCCAGCAGGGAGAGTAGATTGAAAACTCTTTATCCCCCTTCTTAGATGAGTTTTGACTTGATGGAATGTGATAAATAATTGCCTCTCAGCTAAACCCTGCATTACGAGTCTTGACTGCAACCACATGTAAATATTGTGCATCTGTGTGTACATGTTTGTTTACACTGGGAGAGAAAAATATATGTCCACACATAATATCGACGATGTAGAAACATACAGTGATAAGTGCGCACGAGCAGTATAAGGCTGTGGTTCCTTTAGCGAGGTCTGATGGCAATTTAGTTTTCATAATGGAATATTCTGGTTTGACTGTTTTGATTATGGAGATGGCAATTTAGTTTTCATAATGGAATACTCTGGTTTGACTGTTTTGATTATGGAGTTTACCTGTTCATAGGTAAATACTAGGCTATCTGCCCGAGGGCATGTATAAGCCTATCCAGAATGTGTTGGCTTTTGCCGCCCCCTTAGATTAGTTCTCTATGCCTTGGTCCAGCAGAGCCACTGCTGTGATCCCTGGGGTAAATTTTCTGTTTCCCATCCACTCGTCAAGGTTTCTCTTGAGTGTTAGTGAGGGGTCTGCCTAATGTAGATTGGAATCCTGTTCTAAAGCATGAGGAGTCTCTGGGACAGGAATCTATCCCTCTAGCACATCCTAATTATCTTTGTGGTGAGGTTTAGATCCCTAGAGCGTGTGGCTTTTGGGGATTTTTTTTTTTTAGGGGGAGCATGTCCATCAATTCTGGGTTGGACATGGCCTTGTATGTCAGGCAGTGATCACCTGTGAGTAAGCGATATGCAACTGAGTACAGCTTTTGTTTCTTCAGTCAGGCTGCATAAAGCATCTGTTTTGAGGCCAGTAATCCTCTTGGTGAGTTGCTTCTGTGCTCTCTCCAACTGTTGCAGGTGTCTTGTAAAGTGCATCCCAAATGGGGTGCTGCACTCTGACTGGTCTGATGAGTAGAAGGGCACAATAACCTCTTGTTCTAGATGCGAACCCTTTTGTGATTAGGAGGGCCACATAGAAGGATTTTCTAACCACCTTGGCAATATGATTAGCAAAGGAGAGATTAGTATCTACTTGGGTCCCCAGATCCCTTATCACATTTTCTGTATTTAGGGGACTACCAAATGTGTGGTAGTTCACGGGTACTTTGTTTTTTCCAAGGGGGATGACTATGCACTTTTTGGCATGTAGCTTGAGGCCATGATTTTGACACCAGTATATACTGAACAGGAGGGGTCCCAGGACTGAGCCCTGAGGGACGCCACTTGTAAATGGTTTAGAGTCGGCCCTAGAGCCTGCAACTCTCAGCGTATGGGTTTTGTCTGTGAGCCAACTGGCAACCCATCTCGTGACGTAGGGGTTTATGTTCAGGCTGGTGAGCTTGTCTATAATACCAGAATGGGGAATGATGTTGAAAGCCTTTCCGAGGTCTAGGTAGGCTGTCTGGACCTCCTTTCCCTCGTCTAAAGCCTTGGTAACTGTCTCAAAGAAGCCCACCAGGTTTAGGAGGCATGATCGGCCCTTAACAAAGCCAAACTGGGTAGGGTCCAATGTTTGAAGGTTCCCAGTGTCTCTGTTAATGAATTCCATGATGATGTGCCCCATAGCCTTGCAGACCAGGCTAGTCAGACTTAATAGTTCCCAGGGTCCGTTGTGGCTCCGCCTTTGTGGAGCGGGATAACTGTTGCTGTGCGCTACTCTATGGGTACATAGCCTGTAGAGAGCCCGAGTTTGAACAGTGTCTTTAGGTGAGGGGTTAGTTCATTTTGGAGCTCATATAAGACGCAGCCTGGGACACCGTCAGGTCCCATTGAAGCTGTATTTTTGGCTTTGGATAGGGCTGTTTTAACCTGTCAGTGATTGCTGGGGCTCTACATTCTTCTGGTATGGTTATGGGCCCTTTAGGGGGTGAGAGGGGGGTGAAGTTTGCACTAAACCTGTCTGCCAGAATGTTGGCAATATCAGTTGGTTCAGTGTATTTTGTGCCATTCTGCACTAACTCAGAGCAGATCTGAGAGTTTCCACTTAGGTTCTTGACATAGCTAAAGAATGCTTTGTGGTTATCTTTGGAGTCCTTGGCAATTTTTCTTTCAAAGCTAGCCTTGGATGATTTTATGAGGGATCGTAGTTTCTTGCTGATACTGATCAGGGATGTCTTTCCTCCTTGGGTTTTTACTCTCTTCTGCACTGGTTTCCTCCTCTGTATAGCTTGTTTATGGCAGGGGTCCACCAGACTGGTTTCCTTTTCTGTGACATTCACTACCTTTAAGAAGTTCCTCCCCAGTGGACATAATCTACTCAGACTCTCTTAGTGGAGTGTCATTAGGATGAAGTAATGTTTTGCTGAAAGAGAGACTGGAGTGCTATTAGGATGAAGTAATGTTTTGCTGAAAGAGAGACTGTAAACTATCAACTGCAGCCTTTGACTAACTCTCTCTGATGTTCACATTAAGAAACCTTTTGTAGTAATTTGAGTCTGGAAGGCAATATGAGTTGCAGGAATCCTCAGACATGGTCATTACAGCACAGATCCAGAAGTCAGACCCAAGGACTGTGAAGATGATGATGCATTAACAAAAAGCAATGACAGCTTTTAAATCCAGATTGTTAGGTAATTGTTATTGCAGAGCTGTTCTCCTTCCCCTGCTGGAGCAGTCAGCTATGTTAGTGTGCGCATTGGAGTGTATTCTTTTCCTTGTTTTGAATAAGTTTTAGTTAGGAATGTAGGAAAGAAGTTCATCAAACAGGGGTGGAAGGTAGGAAAGTCCATCAAACAGGGGTGGAAGGACTGTACCTCATTTTCCTCACACTGTTCATTGGCTTGTGCTTACTTTAGCAGACATCACACACTTTGTTTGAAAATGCTCAAAGGAGTTCTAATTACCACTCAGCTGTGTATCAGTCTTGAGAGGTCACTGTATTATTGCATTTAGATTCTGTATTTCCATGCGAAATTTACTGAAGTGTAGAAAACAATTCTGCAAAAAAGGGCTGTCATTTAAGTAATTTATTTAACTGTTTCCCACTATGAATTCAACACTACCTTTAAGCATCTGTTTATTGAACAAGTTGCTGTTGTACAGGTAACCCACTCTCTAAAATGGTTAGCACGTAACCAAGAAACTAAGGGTAATGCTGCTAAATGCCAGAAGTCTTAACCTCAAGATGCACGCACTCAAAGCTCTCCTCAGTATGGAGAACATTGATATCTGTGCAGTGACAGAAACCTGGTTCAAGGCTCCAGAGAGCACCCCAGCACGACCAGGCTATACCTCATATCATGCTTTTCGGCCCCAAAACCCGGACCGAACCACAAAAGGAGGGGGAGTTTCCATATTTATCAAGGATATTCACACCTCCAGGTTAGTGGCATTGCACAAAGTATCGGAGACCATCCATGTGCAACTAACAGTGGGCAAGACTGCTTTTCAGTTTATAGCATCCTACAGACCACCCTCTCAAAGTCAGAAATCCCACTCTGCTTTCCTGAAAACATTGGAGAACATGAAGATCTCTCCGAACACCATTATATTGGGCGACTTCAACTACCCAAACATTGACTGGGAGCACTACTCAAGCCCCAGCATCTTAGCCCAAAGGTTCCTGGAAATTATAAACTCAAATGCTATGGAACAACTAGTCACCACTCCCACAAGAGGGGACAACATACTAGACCTGATCATTACCAACATGGGGACTCTATGCTCCACACCAGAAGTATATCCCTCATTGGTAAGATCAGACCATAAATTAATTTCACTGGATGTCCACATCCTGACACCACCCCCAGCCCAGAAAACCACAGTGAAAAACTTCTCAAAAGCGAACTTCTCACTTCTCATAACTGAAGTCGAATCCTTCAAGGCCCCAGGGCAAGTGGAAACTACGAACCAAACTGCAGAATCCTATATAAACGCATTCTACGGACATCTCCAGGAATGCATGGATCATGCTATCCCAAACAAAACCAAGACCCAATCATCAAAAGGCAGGCGTCCAGTCTGGTGGACCCCTGCCATAAATAAACTGTTCAACAGAAGGAGGAAGCTACTACATGATAGAGCAAAATCCCTAATAGGGAAGGCATCTCTGATCAGTACTAGCAAAAAATTACGATCCCTCATAAAATCCTCCAAGGCCAGCTTCGAGAGAAAAATTGCACAGGACACCAAAGACAATCATAAGGCTTTTTTCAGTTATGTTCGAAACCTGGGATGCAACTCGCAGACTTGTTCTGAGTTGATTCTAAATGACAAAAAATACACTGAACCCACAGACATCACCAATATCCTGGCAGACAGGTTCAGTGCAAACTTCTCCACCCCCAAAAGAGCAAGTATCTATCCCAGCAGAGGGCTGCCTCCCAAACATCTCTGATGCTCAGGTGAAGGCTGCCCTCTCCAAAGCAAAAAAACACTGCTTCCATGGGACCAGATGGTGTCCCAGGTTGCATCCTACATGAACTCCAAGAGGAACTAATTCCCTCAAATAAAACAGCTATACCCTGGAAACTATCGCCCCATAAGCCTGACTAGCTTAGTCTGCAAGGCTATGGAGAGGATCATCATGGAGCTCATAAACAAAGACATTGGGGACCTACAGACACTAGATCCTACCCAGTTCGGCTTTGTCAAGGGCAGATCCTGCCTTTTGAACATGGTTGACTTCTTCGAAACAGTCACTAAAGCTATAGATGAAGGGAAGGTAGTCCACACAGCCTATCTGGACCTTGCAAAGGCATTTGACACACTACCCCACTCGGGCATCATAGATACGCTATCCAGCTTAAATATAAACCCCCATGTCACAAGATGGGTCGCAAACTGGCTCAAAGACAGAACCCACAGAGTGAGAGTTGCTGGAGCCATGTCAGACTCGAAACCAGTCACAAGTGGCGTCCCACAGGGTTCTGTCCTGGGACCACTCTTGTTCGGTATATACTTTTCCGAGGTACAGGCAAACGTGAGAGGACTATGGCTCACCAAGTTTGCAGACGACTGCAAACTGGGCGCCATAATCAACTCTCCAGCTGACACAAACATCCTTCAAAAAGGTCTCACAGAGACAGATAACTGGTGCCAGCACCATGGTTTAAAGCTAAAAGCCAAAAAATGTATAGTCATACCCTTTGGCAAAAACAATGTGCCCACAAATTACCACATAGGTGGAAACCCATTAAGTACAGAGAAAGTTATTAGGGACCTGGGGACTCAAGTTGATAACAATCTCTCCTTTGAAAACCACATTGCCAAAGTGGTTAGAAAGATGTTCTACATAGCCCACCTCATCACGAAGGGTTTCACATCTAGATCAAGAGAGGTAATCGTGCCCCTTTATTCATCCCTCATCAGGCCCATCATAGAATACAATGCCCCTTTTGGGATGTACCTTACCCGACACCTGCAGCAATTAGAAAGACCCCAAAAGTATCTCATCAAGGGTCTCAAACAGATGCCATATGCTGCTCGGTTAAAAAAACTTCAGCTCTACTCGGTTGCATACCGCCTACTTCGAGGCGATTGTGCCTGACATACAAAGCTATGTCAAATCCAGAATTAATGGACATGCTCCACCTCAGTAAATCTAAATCCCTTAGAGCCACACGCTCGAGGGACTTGAACCTCAGCACAGAAATAAATAGAACTTGCTGGAGGGACAGGTTCATAACCCAGAGGCTCCCTTCGCTCTGGAATAGAATTCCAGTTCATGTGAGGCAGAGCACCTCACTGAATCTCTTCAACAAGAATCTCGATAGGTGGATGGGGGATCGTAGGTTTGTCCCAGGGATTACTCCTGTGTCACTATTAGACAGAGGCACAGTAAACTAAACCTTAAAAAGGGCACAGTATACTCAAATCAAGGGGTGGCGTAAGCCATACAGAATCGGGCTAGGCTTATAATTACCTCAGGGCAGATAGCCTAGTATGAACCTATAAAAATAAAAAATCCAAATATATACATGTTAGGTACTCAAGTGATGTAACATTAATTGCTGATAAAATGCAACATATCTGGCAATTTAACAGCACAAATGCAGAGCAGTATCTTAAACATAAAATTGGTGCTTGGAATAGAATTATAGCAATAGCTGACTAGAAAAATCTGATGTCCCTGTAAATTCCATCCATCTACAGCCCCTTTTTCCATTTTTGCACATGGGGTCGGGGTGTAACAGTGACAATCTTCTAGAGCCAAGGATTACACTGCCAAGTGGCTAGCCCTGCCTTTGTAGTTCTTCCAGAACACACCACACAATCACATTCATACTCACACCTACGACCAATTTAGAGTGCCCAGTCCACCTACTGCATGTCTTTGGAAAGTGGGAGGAAACTGGAGCATGTGGGGGAAACCCATGCAAACACAGGGGGAGGACATGCAGACTCTGCACAGAAGGCACCCCATCTGAGCACTGAACCATGGATCTGCTTGCTGTGAGGTGACAATGCTATCCACTATGCCACCTTCCAAAAATACCAAGCCACATTTAGCCCCCCAGAAGTAGACAAGACATAAAGGTATACTAAGGGGGTAAAACCTTTAGGACATTGATACCATCTTTGTTCCACAGTGAGTCTCAGAAATTATCTTTTGAGTCAGAGTAAGTATTCCAGTGCCAAGGCACATTTTTATTATTTTTATGAGCACAGCTTTTTAAAACATAATCACATCTCTTTCAACATCACAAATAAAAATAATTCCCCTCCAGAGATGTTAAACCAAACCCTGTCAGCTTAAACCACAGCTTTAAAAAAAAAAAAGCACATTCAGTTTGATCAATTGGTAATTCCAGATTTCAGAACTGGCCATTGTTCTATCGTATCCCTGCCATTTTAACCACTTTGTTTTTGAGTATGAGCCTCCCCAGTGATGCAGCATTTTTTATAGGTAATTCACTATCCTATTTAATTTTGCCGTTTCAAAGTATTTCCTTGCCCCTAGTTTATAAATTTCAGTCATCTTTTAACCATTCCTTTTGTTAGCACAGTTTTCCACTGTAACTTAAAACATAAAAAATGCTCTTTAAACCAAGATAGTTTACTAGAAAAATCCAAGATGTCTCTACCTAATGCCTTTCCAAATTTATTCTCGGATACTGGCTCAAGGTAGTGGTCCCCTAAGAGGTAAGGCTTTTATAACTTGGTACATTCTTGTATCTCAGAAACGGACCTACTGATTTTGGAGTCAGTATACCAGATATACGACATCCATATGCCAACATATTTTTGCTTGCAAGTATCCACTATTATAACAGCTTTCAAGTGTACAAGGTATTTGAATATAGGAGAACTTATGGACTTTACCTCCAGATAATAATTGCCTTCTTTGTTGCAGATAAAGCCAGCTTCACTGTATCATGCTGTGTGTTCTAACTAAAATCACTGTAGCAGGATCCGTAGCACATGGATTCTCACCACGGTCATCCAGCTGGGGTACCAAAGCTTTATCTTCCTAGAATCATACATCTGACGTATACCCTTAGCAAATTAGCAGGACTATATAGGTCGATGGACAAGTGTAATTCCTCACTGTCTTGCCACCGCCCCTGAATGCAGTTTGCATGTCTGTCAGACTGATTGTTGTTTTGTCATTTAGTTACCATTACTTCAAATACTCCAAGAGCCACAATGGGGAACCTTACTTTATTTCTTAACTTATTTTTTTCTTACTAGTATTATCATCTAGGAGGGGTAAGTGAACGTACACTAGGCAAATCCAAAAACTTCACTCCCCTGTCCCTGCCATAAGTAACCCAGGACATCCCTACCACCTATCCCCTACCTTGTATTTCTAAAGACCAGGTCATAAACGCCCTCTGTAAGGCCAAAAATACAGCATCTGTGGGACCTGATAACATCCCACACTGTGCCCTACATGGGCTCCAACAAGAATTAGCAACACCATTGAGTACCCTTCAGTCATAGTCTAAGCACTGGCTTCATCCCAGCTGAATGGAAAAGTGCCACTATTATTCCCTTGCACAAAGGTGGTGCTTCCACTGCCCCTGGGAACTATAGGCCTATTAGCTTCTCTAGCCATATCTGCAAGGCCATGGAGCAAATCATCATGAATCTTAACAAAGATATAGGTCATCTCCAAACACTTGACCCTGCTTAGTTTGGATTTGTCAGTCATGCCTGTTAAAGGTAGTGGATGACTTTGAGACTGTGTCACCAAGGCCCTGGACAAGGGTAAATCTGCATACAGCCTACCTAGACTTAGCCAAGGCATTTGACACTATCCTGCACTCGGGCATCATTGACAAACTCACCCAGCTAGGTATCAACCCTTATATCAGTAGATGGGTTGCTAACTGGCTCACTTATAGAACCCATATACTCAAAATAGGGGACTCCACCTCCAACAGCAGACCTGTAACCGGTGGTGTTCCACAGGGTTCATTCCTTGGACCTCTACTGTTTGAAATCTATTTCTTCGAAGTACAAGCAAAAACTAAAGATTTGTGGCTGACAGTTTGTTGATGACTGCAAACTAGGAGCGGTCATAGAATCTCCAAATGATAACATCATACAAGAAGGTCTTACACAAGCAGATTATTGGTGCTAAAGTCATGGCCTTAAATTCGATGCAAAAAATGTATTGCATCTTTCAGTAAGAGAGATGTTCCTGCTAAACTACCACATCAATAGCAACACTAAGTACTCACTGGTGAGAGACCTGAGCACACAGATTGACAGCAACCTTGCCTTTGACCACCATGTCTCCAAAGTGGTAAGAAGGGGCATTCTATATTGCTCACCTCATAAGTAAGGGCTTTGCCTCCAAAAAAAAAGAAGTTATAACCACCCTGTAATCTTCCCTCATCAGGTCAATAAATTGAGTACAATGCCCCTTTTGGTATGTACCTTTCCAAGCACCTGCAGCAATTGGAGAGACCACAAAGGTTCCTCACAAGGAAAATGCAAGGTCTTCAGCATCTGTCCTATGTGGATCGTCTGAAATCTCTGTCACTTTATTCTGTTTCATACAGACTACTAAGAGGCAATCTCTGACCCTGCTGTATTGGAAATGCACATCCGTAAGTCAAATGGTACATTGGTTACTCACTCTAAAGACCTTAATGTATCATCATGGAACTCCAAAACAAAGACATTGGTAATCTCCAAACTCCTCTGGACCCCACCCAGTTTGGGTTTGTAAAAGGCAGATCAGGTCTCCTAAACCTGATAGACTACTTAGAAATAGTCACCAAAGCCATAGATGAGGGTAAGGTGGTTCACACAGCCTATCTAGGTCTCGCCAAGGCTTTCGATACTATCCCCCACTCTGGAATTATAGATAAACTCACTAACCTAGGTATAAATCCCTATGTCACAAGATGGGTTGCCAACTGGCTCACGGACAGAACCCACATTGTGAAAGTAGCAGACTCCAGATCCATCTTCAAACCAGTGACAAGTGGAGTACCACAGGGTTCAGTTCTGGGTCCTCTCCTGTTTGGTATCTACTTCTCTGAAGTACAGGTTAACACAGAAGGTCTTTGGCTAACGAAGTTTGCAGATGATTGCAATCTGGGAGCCATAATTGAAACTACTAACGATTTGGGCATCCTACAAAAGGGCCTCAGTGAGACAGATGCCTGGTGTCAAAGCCATGGCCTGAAGCTCAATGCCAAAAAGTGCATTGTCATCCCCTTTGGTAAAAACTCTGTACCCATGAACTACCACATAGGTGGTAGTCTACTGAACACCGAAAGTGTGATGAGACCTTGGGAACACTGTCTCTCCTTTGATAATCACATTGCCACAGTGGTCAGGAAATCCTTCTACGTGGCACACCTCATCACAAAAGGTTTCTCATCCAGAAAAAAAGAGGTCATTGTTCCCCTGTACTCCTCACTCATTAGACCCATTATAGACTACAGCGCCCCTTTTGGTATGTACCTCACAAGACATCTACAACAACTGGAGAGGCCACAGAAATACCTCTCACAAAGAGGATTACTGGCCTCAGATGCCCTATGCAGACAGTCTCAAACTCCAGCTTTACTCCATCGCATATCGCCTACTCAGAGGCGATCTCTGCCTAACATACAAAGCTATGTCAAACCCAGAGCTGTTGGACATGCTCCACTTAAAGAAATCCCAATCCCTCTGAACTACATGCTGTAAGGACCTAAACCATGTCACCACAATAAACAAAACATGGTGGAGGGATAGATTCCTATCCCAGAGACTTCCCATCCTCTGGAACAGACCACCTATCTATGTCAAACGAAGCTCATCATTAGCACTCTTCAAGAAAAATCTTGATGATTGGATGGGAAATGGGGAATTCACCCCAGAGATCACTTCTGTGGCTCTGCTCGACAGGGGCACAGGAAAATAATTTTCTTGGGTGGCGAAAGCCAGGGTACCTTTTTGGCTAGGCTTATATAGGCCCTAGGCCCAATAGCCTAGTACCTACCTATGAACCTGGTGTATGACTAACAAAAACCACAGATTTGTCTCCCAGAGGTTATCACACCTTTGGAACAGACTTCCACTTCATGTCAGAGTACTTTATTGGCCTTCTTCAAATGCACTCTGGACGATTGGATCGATAACTGTAAATTCTCCCCAGGGGTTCCACCTGACAGAGGCAGTAGGTGCTGATCGTGGAAGTAAGGTTAGAACTTGGCTAGGCTTGTAAGGGCCCTAGGGCCTTTAGCCTAGTAACTTTCTATGATCATGTACAAAGCTTTGTGTACCCAGTGTCTGTTTTGCTTAGGAGCAGAACACAACTACGAAGCTTGAGTCATCAGACAATACTTTGCTCCTAAGACCTTGCAGTCCAGTTTGCCTTCTCTTAACACATTTTCTCAAGACCCACTCCAAGATGGCAAATTCTGCTTTTCCAGACATATTTCAACCAGTAAGTCCTAGGCCAGAGACTCGGTCATCCCTTTCTCACTCCAATGTACCCGTTGAGGTTTCAGAACCCATGGTATATCAGATTCCTATTCAGATGCCCTTTGTTAAGACCCTGCTGGAGGAGAGTATGGCATCAAAGGCCTTGATGGGTAAGGATTCTGCAGACAGAGATGAACCACGAATCATCATATTGGTGCGACCATAGGGCATCCCTCAGATCCTGCTTTGGAAAGAGATCACAGGAAAACCAATCACTGTACATCATGGTAATCAGCCGCCAAGCCTAGTACAGGTAGACATCAAACCCAAGAAGCATCAGGAAACAAAACTTGCTGCTTCCCAACCAAAAAATACAGGGCATATGGCAGCAAATGTTACTAAAAGAACACATCGACATGAAAGAAATGAGGATGCTCATGCAAGCTCTTCCAAGTCTTTTCACACCTCTGGAAACCATGACCCTATGAGTGCTCACAAACAATGCAACAGTAATGTGATACATAAACAAGGAAGGATCATATCTCACCAATTGTGCACATTGGTTCAGGAAGCCTGGGACCTTGCCTGGCTTAAAAAAAAAAAAAACATGTTGCTCGTAGCCACATACATCCCATCACAGGACAATATGTTGGAAAAATCTTTAAGCAGGTCCTTAGAGGATCATCAGTGATGAATCCTGAACAGACAGGTTTTCTGGGGCATCCTTCCCCATTGGGGACCCCCTCAGATCTGTTTGCTTCAAAGACCAATTTGCATCCAGGACCCATGCCCCTCAGCCTGGAGAACAAATGCCTTCTCTTTGGGTCTATATTGTATTACCGAAGAGGTATTACAGTGAATGCCTGTTCATCAACCCTAAAACAGCGAATTACACAAACGGCCAAATCAGTGATTTTTTTTTTTTCCTAGGGGAAAAAAAAACACTGATTCAGCCAGAAACTAAATATCACTAAAAACAACTCAAAGTGGGAGGCTTTGCCCCCTGCAGCCCCCTAACTAAATATACCAACTCGAGATTACACTACAGTGGAGAAAGTGGCAAATTTATATCGATGGCCAAGCGATTTTTTTTCCCTAGGAAAAAAATTGCTGATTCGGCCGCTTGTGTAATTTGCGGTTCGCTCTTTAAGGGTGGATGAGGCATTCTCTGTAATGCCTCTCCAGTAATGTAATATAGACCCTTCTCTTCTCGGTGGACATGGAAGTGCCTCTACACCTTCTGTCTACTATCCTTTATTCCAGGAGTTCTAAAGATCAAAAAAATCTATTGTTGTTGATTCCTTTTTGGACAACACAGCATTGGTTTCCAACTCTTTTTCTTCTAGCCAGGGGCAAGTAAAACAGACTGCCACAAAAAGAAAATCTCATCACTCAACAGGGAGGATTTCTACTACACCACAGTCTGTCATCCTTAAACCTAACTGTGGATGATAGGGTTCTGATTCCTTACAGGCATCATTTTTCTGGGAATGTCATTAAGGTTTTTCCAAGAAGCCAGGAGACCCACCATGTGAAAATCTTATATAGCCAAATGGAGGAGATTATCCTGTTAGTGATAAAGAAAGTGATAGGATCCTAGCCAATCAGAGGTACCTTCTGTTCTGAAATGTGTGTGAACTGTTACATACAGGTCTGGCCTATTTTTCCATCAAAGCCCACCTGTCAACCATCTCTGCTTGTTTGCCTCAAGCTCCCCCCACTTGTATCTGATTCGAAGATCAAGCTGTTCTTTACAGGGGTCCTACATCTGAGACTACCTAGGAAAACCCATTACCCCTACTTGGGACCTCAACATGCGATAGCGCAGCTTAGCCTACCTTATTTTGAACCGGAAATGTTAGTAAACTTCAACTTCTGTCCTTGGAAAACTATAATTTTTCTGGCTCTCACTTCAGCTAGGAGAGTTTTGGAGCTTCCAACAGACATGGTCACCCTCCCCCCATTTTCTTATTTTTACAAAGAAAGAGTGACTCTCAGGACTAATCCTTCATTTATGCATAAGGTGGTCTATGAGCTATTCCTCAGTTAGGCCATAAGAAAACTACCTACCTTCTTTCCTAACCCACAGAATGAGGGCAAAAAGGATGCTACATTCTCTGGGCATTCAAAGGCAGCTAAGGTTCTATTTGGACAAAACAAAATCCATTCAAAAATCTGATCAACTGTTTTTTTCCTTGGACTCTAGTCTGGAATTGCAAACTGGATCTCTGAGGTCATCTCATTTTGTTACTCTCTATGTGACAAGTCTTTGCCCTCATACCTTTGAGGTCAGTCTACCAGTAGCAGCCTCTGGAGCTTTATACAAAAGAGTGGATGCTATGTCCATTCTGGAGGCTACCATCTGGTCATCTGTACACACTTCACCAAACAGTACAGAGTAGTTGCATTTTGAAGGGCCAAAGCTGCTTTGTGTAGGTCAGTCCTATCTGGCCTGTTAAGACAGTTCTCCTGCATTCTAACCAGTCTCCCTAACTTTCCCTTTAGCTCTGGGAGTCACCCATGTGTTAGGAATACTGCGGCAGTGATTTCAGTCATGGCATGTTAGAGTTGTATAAGAACTTACTATAAGAGTAGGTGTTCTACTGATGACTGTAGTATTTCTTCCCCCCTCCTACCCCTTTTTACTTTTATCATCTCCTTTCTCCATCTTTCACCCTCAATTCCTATCCCATGGGAAATGCCCTAGAACTGATGGGACTTTCTTACCACTTCATACTGTGCCTCACCTAATTGACCAGTCTTCTGTGTCGGGGGTTGTCAGGCCACTGGCTTGGAGATAGTCTGAGGAATTACCACATACGTCCACCAATATACCCCTATGCTTACAAGCTGAGGTCGCAAGTCAGACACATGATCATAGGGAGGGAAAGCTTTAGTACCCCAGCTGGATGACCGTGGTGACCTGGGTGTTAGGAACACTGCAAAGGTGTGCAGCAAGACATCTGTTATGGTAAGTTCTTCCATAACTGAATTTCCAGCATTCCTCCCGGTAAATTGGTAAGATGAGATGTTAATAAGATTTAAAAAATCCTGTTGGTTTTGAAGCAGATTTTACTTTATTCAAATAAAAACAACTAAAAACATAAATGTTAAGTTGTCAATCTCGCCTTCATTCTTGCTGGATGGGTTCGGAGCCGATCCTCGGCTCCGACTCGGCACTTGCTAAGCTCGAGAGCTAATTTTACCAGCTAGAGGCAACCCTATATCCCATGATGCAAGGCGGAGACTACCCAGATCTCGTTTGCCACTTCGCTAACGAGGTGCCTCTTTTACCAGCTCTAGGTAAGTTTTTCTTATAATAAGACTTTTAGTCTCATCCCTTTTATTTTTCATAACCTTAATAGTTTTGTGACCTTTAACGTTTATTTTAACCCTATTCCTGTTAGTGTTCCCTTTTTTTTCGGGTTATTTATCTCTTTCCCTAGGTTAGGCCTTAGGCCTTTCCCTTTCCTAAATTTTCCTGTCAGGGATTTTTGTGTCTGAGTGTTGTATCCCTGTTAAGTTTAGATTTTTGGATTGGGTGTTATTTGTGTGTGTGTGTGTTTGTGTTTTTTCCTGTCAACTTGTGTTTCCTCGACACAGCTATGTCGAAGGACACAAAGGTCTCAGGCTTCAAGAAGTGTGACTCGTGCTGTCAGAAAATGTCTCTGACAGACGGTCACACTTGTGTTTACTGCCTGGGACCTCTGCACCTGCAGGACTCTTGTGCCATCTGTCATGCCTTCAGCCCGAGAGCCCTGCAGGAGCGCAGAAATAAGTTAATATTGAGGGGCTTATTAAAGCCTGGGAGCTCCCTGACTAAGTCAGCTCCGGGGAAGCCCTCGAAACCTGTTAAGCCTTCAGCTGCAAGTCCCAAGCCGTCGGCTACTGGTTCAACTTCTTTATTGTCGAGATCGGCTCCGGCCGGATCCGATCCTTCCATGCTAGAAGTCACAGTATCGGCTCCATCCGGCGCCGATACTGCCAGATCTGGACACTCAGTGTCGGCTCTGGCTGGAGCCGACGTATCCTCGGCTCCTTCGGCTCCACCTATCTCTAAAAAGAGATCTCGATCCCCCTCATTGGAATCGATACGTTCGGCTCCGAGATCACCCTTGCTCTCGGAGCGGAGCCATCGGAGCCGTTCTTCTCGGTCATCCAGGCTGTCTGATCACGACCTCGAGAGAGTGGTGAGTAGACTATTAAAGTCTCAGGCATTGGCCCAAATGCTCCATAGCCCGTCTCAACAGACGGTAGCTATTTCACATCCACCTAACATTCCTCCTTCGACTCTTACAGAGCTTGGAGCCGGAGCTCCTCGGAGCATTGACTGTTGTAGCTTCGGAGCCGAAACCACCCCTTTCGGCTCCGTCGTCCTCTGCTCTGATTTCCTCCTTGAGGCCTTCATTGGAGGGATCCGGGCGTCTGGTCTCTCTCGTCGGCTCCGAGGGGGCGAGTGGCATCGGACCCTTGTCCGTCCCCGTTCTACCTCTCGGGGCTTCGGCGTTGGTGAGCTCAGCCCCGACATCTGCCTCGGAGCCTTCCCTCTCGGTGAGGCCTGGAGTTCCTATCTCTTTGGAGCGGGAACCTTCTGGTCTCTTTGATGGGGGAGCCTTCGTGGTGATGAGTGTACTAGCCCCTGGGCGTAGTCAACGGTCAGTTCCATCAGCTCCTCCCACTACAGTGCCTGCTGACGTCTTCCCACTCTCTTGCTCCCGGACCCAGAGATCCAACGTCTCAGGTTTCCCCATTGGGAATATCTTCCTCTTCTGAGGCTTCTCCTGATCAGTCAGGTGAACCTCCGCGTAAGAGGACATGTAAGAGGAAACCTCTAGACTCCCCCAAGTCTGTTACATCTGATACTTACTTGGATGAGTCGGAGGGATCCCCAAGGTCCTCCTCTGAGGGTGTTTCTTTCTCAGACATCCTTGAACTCCTTAAGCAGAGGGGGAACTGGCCCTCCCTTAATCCTTCCGAGGACGAGTCAGTATACCTGGAGGCGTTTGGATCTCGACCCTCCACCTCCTGGGTTTCTCCGCCTTTCAACCCTCTTATGGATGTAGTGGCTCGGAAGGCGTGGATGGCCCCGGATTCGGTGGAACCTATTCTTAGGAGGCCGCCTAAATTCATTACGGCCCCACCAGATAGGCAATATTTGACAATTGATGCCATGGTGGTGGCTGCAGCCACCAAGAAGGAACTAGCTGATCCTTCAGTACCTGTCCATCCTCCTAACAAGGATTCTAGGAATATGGACAGGTACGGCTAGCGGATTTTTTCTTCAGCGACCTTTGCCATGCGATCGCTGAACTACTTGTGTCACTTCACCCGCCTTCAAAGAGATGTTCTTAAAGAGTTGGGAGAAGTTTTACAGGATCCGTCAGCTGCTGGGTCTCAGGATAAGATTAGCTCACAGCTAGGAATCCTTAACTCCATTGTTAACTCCTCCATGCGGCTCATTTCTTATGCAGCCGATGGAGCGAGTAGGGCCGCAGGCACAGGAGTGGCTTTGACGTCAGTCCTGGATGCAGCTTTGTAATTTTGCAGACCCCATCAAGGCGTCATTCACCAACTCCCCTTTTAATGGTTCGACCTTGTTTGGACCTCAAGACACTTTGACTAGATGCGAACAAGATGGCAAGACTCTTTCTGCCATAGGAGTCCGTTTCTCCACCCCTTCAAGACCTCACCCAAAAGGTCAGAAGGGAGGGAAAATGTGGTTCCGCAAATCTCAAGGTGTCACGCCTGACGCACGAGGTCAGTTTACCCCCAGAGGCAGAGGGGGTAACGGCAACAGACGCTGCCCTAGGGGCAGAGGGGGTCCGCAGAATCAGGGTAGCAGAGAGCCTCTTTCTGACAAACCCTTCCAGCATCCCTGAGATGTTGCCCGATTGTCCACCTTCGGAGGCAGTCGGGGGAAGATTATTGCTATACCCAATAGCCTGGCTTTCCCTTTCTCAAGACAAATGGGTACAGTCGTTTATATCCGAGGGTTACAAAATTCCCTTTATTCAAACCCCAATTCAGCAAAGGGGTACCCTTCCAGACGTTCCACCCGGTGTAAGGGAACTAGCAGTACCAGAGATATCAAGACTGCTAGCAAAAAGAGCCATCCAGCCAGTCCCAGCAGACCAAATAGGATCCGGAATCTACTCAAGGTTCTTTTTAGTTCCAAAAAAGACAGGGGACTGGAGACCAATATTAGATCTGAGCAAACTAAACAAGTTTGTAAAGAAAAAAAGATTCCGGATGGTCACACTTCAGTCCATTCTACCCTTTCTGGGCAAGGACAATTGGATATGCTCGGTAGATCTTCAGGATGCGTACTATCACATAAAAATTCACAGGCGCTCCAGAAGATTTCTCCGCTTTCGGCTGGGGACCAGTCACTTCCAATTCTGGGCCCTGCCGTTTGGACTCACAACAGCCCCCAGAGTGTTCACCAAATGTATGGCAGTGGTCACGGCTCACCTGAGACGTCAAGGATTCCAGGTGTTTCCATATCTAGACGACTGGCTCCTCATTGCCACCACCAGGCATCAACTTTTCCAGGCCAGAGATTACACCATTCACATTTGCAGAGGGCTAGGGATTTCTATAAATTTCGAAAAATCTGCCTTGTCGTCTTGTCAATCTATTACTTTTATAGGCGCAAAATTGGACACCGTACAACTTTCAGCAAAGTTAACAGACCAAAGGATCTTGGACATTCAAAGTCACGTCCAGGTGATTCTTCTCAGCTACAAAATTCAGGCCAGATTTGCTCTGAAAGTATTGGGTCTTATGGCGGCCGCCATAACACTTCTTCCCTTCACCCGTTTTTACATGCGTCTTCTACAATGGATGCTATTCGCCCAATGGTCCTTTCAACAACTACCCATGCGTCACAGGATCATAACCACTCCAACTTGCAAAAGGCATCTGACCTGGTGGATATCGTCCCCTCAAGTCCATCAGGGCAGACCCTTTGTTCCTCCTGCCCCGGTCGCCACGGTTACATCGGACGCCTCCCTGATCGGGTGGGGGGGGGGCATTATCAGGGCAGGATGGTCCATGGCACTTGGCAACCTTACGAATACCATCTGGACATAAATATCCTAGAGATGAGAGCAGTGCTTTTAACGTTGCAAGCCCTCAACGACTCTCTTCCACTGGGAACTATTGCAGTCCAAACGGACAATATGTCCGTAGTGTGGTATATCAACAAACAGGGCGGAACCAAGTCCTATCCACTGTGTCGAGAGGCTCTCAGACTTTGGCAATGGGCAATCTCTTCTCAGCGGTTTCTGATAGCAACGCATATCCCCGTGAAATCCAACATCATAGCGGACAGATTGAGCAGAGCTATTCTCATGCCTCACGAGTGGTCTCTCAAACAATCAGTGACGGAAGAGATTTTTCAGGAGTGGGGCCTTCCTTGCTGTGACCTTTTTGCTACACCTCAAAACAGCAAATGCCCAGATGACTTCTCTCTCTTCCCCCTTCCAGGCCATCCCCCCAGAGACGCTCTAACCCAAGATTGGCCCCGGGGACTTCTTTATGCTTTTCCCCCCTTTCCGCTGATACCTCGAGTAATTCAGAAAGCAACCGCCTTGAGAGCCAAGTTGATTCTCATTGCCCCTTATTGGCCTAGACAGATATGGTTTCCGTTCCTACATCGTTATCTCTTGGTACAGCCATGGCATCTGGACCCGGTTCCAGATCTTCTGACCCACCAGTCGGGGCAGCTGCACCAATCCATACCTTCTCTCAACCTCACTGCTTGGTTGCTCCACTTCCATCCTTAGCCAGGCTTCCTATGATTTCTAATCCCGTCCGGGATATCATAGTAGCTTCCCTAAAATCTTCTACCAGAAGGATTTACACTAGTAAATGGCAACGTTTCTCCTTCTGGGCAAAAGCTAGGAACATAGACCCCTATACTGCTCTGATTCATTCAGTCTTGGACTTCCTAGCTGAGATTTTTCATTCAGGATCCTCTTCCTCCACAGTAAAAGTTCAGCTGGCAGCCATTTCGAATTTTCATATACGCCTTTTGGACCACAACATTATGTCACATAAACTTTGCAAGGCATTCCTTCAAGGTATCTTTTTACTTAAACCTCCGATTAGAGACCCCCCACCACAGTGGGATCTAAATTTAATTTTAACATCCTTGATTCTCCCCCCTTTCGAACCTGCGGCTGCCTGTTCGTTGAAATGTCTTTCTTGGAAGACGCTCTTTCTAGTCACCATTACTTCTGCCAGGAGACGATCTGAGCTTCATGCTCTCTGCATTCGTCCTCCCTACTTAATTTTCCACAAAGACAGGGTATCTCTAAGGACTAATCCGTCTTTCTTACCCAAATTGGCATCGCAGACTAACCTAAATCAATCCATTGATCTTTCAGTGTTTTTCCCAAATTATTCTGCAGAGCGGAACAAAAATTACATTGTCTTGATGTTCACCGCCAGCTCAGATATTATCTAGACAAAACTAAAGATTTTAGGAAATCTGATCAACTGTTTCTATCCTATGCAGAGAACAGGAAAGGCCTTCCAGTTTCCAAGGTGACTTTATCTAGATGGCTGTCTTCTGTGATTACTTGCATTTATCAGCTCAGAGGCAAAGAGTTGATTTCTAGGCCAAAAGCCCATTCTACCAGAGCTCTAGCTACATCTACAGCTTTTCAGGCTAGACTTCCAATAGACACTATGTGTGCAGCAGCCACATGGGCCTCTCCTCATACCTTTGTTTCACATTACAAATTAGACTTGGCCTCCAGAGACAGAGTGAATTTTGGTTCCACCGTTCTCGAGTCTGTTCCATTGAGCCACCCAGGATAGAGGTGCTAGGGACGCGGTCCCATCCAGCAAGAATGAAGGCGAGATTGACAACTTAACATTAAGAAGTTGTGTACCTACCATAACGTTCCATATTAGTTGTCTTCTCTCGCCTTCTTTCTTGCGTCCCGCCCTCCATCCCCCTAGCCTGGTCAGACCGAGAAGATTATGCCTCTTCTATTAAGAGGCTTTATCCTTTTTTCTAGCTAATCAGCTTCTAGTATCACTAGCTTACGTTGATCCTTTTCAGAGGATTATGATGATTATGATTGTCATTTTTAGTATTGTTACTTTTCTTCCTCCTTTACAGTTGGAAGAATATATTCCTAATTTCCTTAGCTACCAAACGAGATCTGGGTAGTCTCCGCCTTGCATCATGGGATATAGGGTTGCCTCGAGCTGGTAAAATTAGCTCTCGAGCTTAGCAAGTGCAGAGTCTGAGCCGAGGATCGGCTCCGAACCCATCCAGCAAGAAAGAAGGCGAGAGAAGACAACTAACATGGAACGTTATGGTAGGTACATAACTTCTTATTCATTGACTAAGCGCTTGGAAAGAGCATTACAGATGCGATGTTCGCTCTGAGAGTGTTGATGGAGAAGTACAGAGAAGGTCAGAAGGAGTTGCATTGTGTCTTTGTGGATTTAGAAAAAGCATATGATAGGGTGCCTAGAAAGGAGTTGTATTGTATGAGGAAGTCGGGAGTGTTAGAGAAGTATGTAAGAGTGGTACAGGATATGTACGAGGGTAGTGAGACAGCGGTGAGGTCTGCGGTGGGAGTGACGGATGCGTTTAAGGTGGAGGTGGGATTACATCAAGGATTAGCTCTGAGCCCTTTCTTATTTGCAATGGTGATGGACAGGTTGACAGATGAGATCAGGCAGGAGTCCCCGTGGACTATGATGTTTGCAGATGACATTGTGATCTGTAGTGAGAGTAGGGAACAGGTGGAGAAGACCCAGGAGAGGTGGAAATATGCTCTAGAGAGAAGAGGAATGAAGGTCAGCAGGGCTAAGACAGAATATATGTGTGTGTGAATGAGAGGGAGGATAGAGGAATGGTGAGGATGCAGGGAGTAGAAGTGGGGAAGGTGGATGAGTTAAAGTACTTGGGATCAACAGTTCAGAGTAATGGTGAGTGTGGAAGAGAGGTAAAGAAGAGAGTACAGGCAGGATGGAGTGGGTGGAGAAGAGTGTCAGGAGTGATTTGTGACAGACTAGTACCAGTAAGAGTGAAAGGGAAGGTCTACAAGAGTGTAGTGAGACCAGCTATGTTATATGGGTTGGAGACGGTGGCATTGACAAAAAGGCAGGAGTCAGAGCTTGACATGGCAGAGCTGAAGATGTTAAGATTTGCACTGGGTGTGACGAGGATGGACAGGATTAGGAATAAGTATATTAGAGGGTCAGCCCAGGTTGGAAGGTTTGGAGACAAAGCCAGAGAGGCAAGATTACGTTGGTTTGGACATGTGTTGAGGAGGGATGCAGGGTATATTGGGAAAAAGATGCTAAGGATGAAGCTGCCAGGTAACAGGAAAAGAGGGAGGCCTACGATAAGGTTTATGGATGTGATGAGAGAGGACATGCAGGTGGTTGGTGTGACAGAGCAAGATGCAGAGGACAGGAAGAAATGGAAACTGTTGATCTGCTGTGGCGACCCCTAACCGGGAGCAGCCGAAAGAAGAAGAAAAATTGACTAAGCACTTTCACCCATGCCATAAGGCATCAGACCCAATGTTAAAATGCATTTTCTCCCTACTTGTACGTAATTTCCTTCCCCACGCTCATCCATTCATTACATACCACTTGTTAAAACCACTTTTCATTTGAATGCAGCATTCCCTATTTCAACATGCAAATTCATTTAAAACATATACTTAATATTTAAATAATGTTTGTTTTTATTTTTATAAATTGTGTATCCAAACTTATGTTGTTGAACCAATAACACTAACTGTTATTACAGTTGTAAAAGAACAAAAGTGCTTAAAGCTATACTGGTCATTTTCGCCTTCTTTTGACTCTCTCTCTCGTTTTTTTTCAGGTTCACTTGATTAGTTTTTTTAGTGTTGACATACGGATGTATCATCCTGAGAACTTCTTTGCCAGCAGTCTGAACACAGTATTTGATCTATTTGAATGCTTGTTCATCAGCTGGCTACCAAGCCACTTTTCCGAGAAGTATCCCATTGTGGGGATGGTTGTTCTTATCTCCTTTTTATTGTTTGGTTGATGGTTTCATGTCATCCAGAAAGGGGAAATTAGATTCCCCATAAGGATAAGTCATTAGCAATGTTCCTTTTGCTTAGGTGCGTCTCATGAGCATACATAATGTGCCATTTGTCAGGTGTAGGTGTTTGTTCCAAAAACCTTGCATAGTTTGCTTTCCTCTTTAAACATTTATTTAGAAAACTAGTGTCTTAAGTTGTTGGTTGAAGATACTATAGAAGAATCTTCCTGGTCCGAGGCTCAGCCATCTGCGAAGAAGACCAAGAATGCTTGGTCAGATTCTTCTTTTGTGCCGCCTCCACCAGGTATCTTTCACTAGGTTAGGGAAAGCCTGGAGGACCACACCGTTTTTCAGTTGGATTCCTCTGACATGACTGCTTTGGAGGTTGGCATGGATCTGGCTTCTCGCACATCCAGGGAGGCCTTGCAGATATCTGCTTCAGATGTTCAGGGGAACAGCAGCTGATTATTTCTGAAGGGCTTAGGAGTTTTCCTCAAATCTTGGTAAGATAAACAATTCCTACTATGATCATAGAGTGCCGTCAAAGCACCTAAGATCTTTAGGGCTTAAAGAAGCAGAAAACTAAGCACCTGTTTCCTGCTCCCAAAGATCCGTAAATTATATGGCAAAATTTTCCACAAGGTTTAATTCCCTTATGCCTCTGAAGTCTCCTCTGGGGGGGGGGGTCTCTGTTTCTGCTCCCCGTTGGTCTTCTGCACCTCTTAAGAGGCCTAGGAAACCAGTTTCATCTGTTGAGGATGTGGATTCTGATAAGGAGTCCTTGACCTATTTTTCACAGATTCCTCTTGCTTGGATTATAGTTCTGAGGAGGAGGAACCGATTAGTTCTGACTCTCCTTTGAGGAGATTTATTTTGATGACAGATTCCCCATGTGATGGAGTGTTTTTTATTTATTTATTTTATTTTTTTTTAAAGTGGGGTTGTTCTCAGGTTTATGATGTTCAGAAAGGTACTTTGAGCTTCTTGAATTGGAGTCTCTTAGGCCCTCTGCCGTCCCTCCTGTTCTTGTTCCCTTGTTTGGATGCTTTTCCCACAGCTTCTTAGGCTTTTGACTCCCTGCCTCCATGCCCCCTCCCCCCCCATGCTCCTAATATAAGGTGCCTGAGGACTGCAATTTTCTTTGTTTCTTTTGCTTCTGATAAGCCATCTAAACATTTGCATTCTACAAATCTGGTTCCCTCTGACAAGGACAGCAGAACTATTGAGAGGTTGAGTAAGAAAGTGTATACTTCTACATCCCTGACCTTTAGAGCTATAAGCTACCCAGACCCATATGACCAGGTATGTTTTTGCTCAGTTCTGTCAGGTTATTTCAGATGGGGAAGACTTCAGTTCTTTTTTTACTAGGGATTTCTTCTCTGGTTGCTTGCCATTCTGTTAAATGCAGCAGATGACTCTTCTAGGGCTGCTGCTTTTGGGTATGTGCTGAGGAGTTATTCCTGATTTTGACTCCAACCTTTGCCTGATGATGATAAGGCTAAGTTGATGGATTCTCCTCTGAATAACAAACATCTTTTTGGTGTTGCTGCTGCTGAACTGTTTAATTCCCTTCAGGAAAAGGTGAAGCTTTACAGGATTTGAGACACACTTTTGTTTCACCTCTTCCTAAGTTTTTCAAAGAAATTACCCTAATAAATATTTCTTTGTCTGCAGACAGTCTGTCCCTCCCCAGAGGTAAGAAGGGTGGTAGAAAGGCTCTTCCTGCTAAGTCTACTCTAACTCCTTCAGCTCAGAAGCCTCCTTTTCCAGACCAGCCAGGTTCTGTCTGACTATCCTTGCCTCTGTATTCCCAGTCACATTTTTCTCTTTGATTTTCCCTGTCCTTTCCTACTTCGTTAAAGATCACTCCGGAATCTTGGGTTCTGTCCATCATTCGTCAGCGGTATTATATGGTTTGGAAATGTCTGCCTTCCTTTTTGGGAATTCCTCAGCCTCCTCAGGACCAGCTGCCCTTTTTTCCAGAGGTGCATTTGGACCTGTTGTCTCTGGGAGAAAATTCAGGATGTTCCAGCTGTTTAAAGGGGAAGGGGTTTTACTCCAGAATGTTGTTGGTCCCCAGGCAAGAAGGCACCTGGAGACTCATTCTGGATCTAACTCATTTACACCTTTTTGAAAGTTCCATCCTTTTGAATGCTATCCCTTCAAACCTTATTTCTTCATCTTCCTCAGGCTTTTCTGGTTTCTGTGGATCTCAAGGATGCCAATTTCCATATCCCAATTCATCCCTTTTTCAGGAAGTTTTTTACATTTCTCTGCTTCCTTGCATTTTCAATTCTCTGCATTGCCCTTTGGCTTCTCTGCTGCCCCAAGGGTCTTCACCAAATGCCTCGCTTCTGTGATTGCTTTTTGCAGAATTAGGGGAATATAGACCTTTTCCTTACTTGGATGACGACATTCAGGCTTCATCTCCAGAGGTCATACTTCAGCGTCTTCTTTCCTGTTTGTCTCCTGCAAAGCCTAGATTTTACAGTGAATTTCCAAAAATCTTTCCTGAATCCTTCTCAGGATCAAGTTTTTCTAGGGTGCAGGCTCCAGATGGTTCTAGTGCTGGTGTGTCTGCCTCAACTCTGTATTTTTTTCAATCCCCTTCTTCCTCTGGACTCCATTACAGCCAGGGAGTTTCTAAAGGCTCTGGGATACATGGCTTCCACCGTTCTTATGTTTCAGCTGGTCAGTCTTCATATGAGAAACCTCCAGTGGTTGTTAGTCTGGCTTCAACATTCTCATTCTTTGGATTTTCCAATTCCCCTTTTCACCTCTGTCAAGCTCGAACTTCAGTGTTGGATCCATCAGTCCTGGGCTTCCTTTTCAACTTCCAGTCCCCTTTCAGGAAATCTTTACAGATGACTTAGACATGGGAGAGGGGGGCATCCTTTAAGTCCTCTGAATGTGCAAGGCCTTTGGTCTCTTCGACCACAGAAGGAAGACATTAGTATCAAAGAGGTAAACCTGACTGCAGATGCATACCTATCGGACATCTACATTTATGGTAGGTACAAAACTGTACTATGTCCTTCAATGATGCATCTGCAGTCCTTACATATGGGTAGAATACCATAGCCAAGCTGGGGGTGGTAGGATCTAAGAAAGGGATGGTGTAGCTAAAATGCCCTGCAGGACTGCCGTAGCAAAGCCTGCTCTGGATCTGGAATATAAGGGTAAGTTGTAATGCTTGGAAAATGTATGCACAGAGCTCCATGTAGCAGCTTCTAAAATGTCCTTGGTAGCCACCCCTCTTAAGAAGGCTGTGGAGGTGGCTGTGGCTCTGGTGGAATGAGGTCTAATGTTAGCTGGCACGGTTTTGCCAGGAAAAGAGTAACAGAATCGAATGCAATTCCCTATCCATTTTGAAATTGTCTGTTTGGAAATTGCTTTTCCTTGTACACCAGCAGCATATGCTACAAATAGCTGGTCAGTTTTTCTGTAAGTCTTAGTTCTGTCCTAGTAGTAGCGCAACTGTCTGTGAATGTCCACGGTATGCAGAAGTTTCTCCCCTTTGTTTTGTGGATTTGGAAAGAAGGTAGGCAGGTGAATAGCTTGGTTCAGTGAGACCCTGGATACCACCTTTGGCATGAATGAAGGATTGGTTCTCAGTGAAACTCTGTCCTGATGAAGAAGAAATGGTTGTACTGCCATGAGGGCCTGCAACTCAGATACTCTTCTTGCTGAGGTTATGGCCAGAAGGAAGGCAGTCTTCCAAGACAGGTACTGTAGTTCTGAAGATGCTGCTGGTTCAAAGGGAGGTAGAGTTAATTTTTCCAACATGAAGTTAAGGTCCCATGTAGGCACTGGTGGTTTCCTTGGAGGATTGATGTTTTTAATTCCCCTTAGAAACTGCCTTAGGAGAGGATGAGAGAAGACAGGTGGATCAGTATTGTATTCTGCTGAAATTGCTGAAGCATGAATTTTTATGGAAGAGTAAGAAAGGCCATTGTGGAGCATTTCTGCCAAGTATTCCAGGATATGTGCTAAGTTCATCACTGTCGCATCTAGGCCCTTTGTGGTGTTCCAAGTGCGAAATCTTTTCCATTTTGCTGAATATGCCTTTCTTGTGGAAGGCCAGCGAGCTTCCATGATTATGTCCTTCACTGTCTTGGATAGCTTATCCTGGTGAGGAGTCAAGGTATTCTCCAGGCTGTCAGCTGCAAGGTTTTCAGGCTGGAGTGCAGAGTTTTGTAATTGTGTTGTGTCAGAAGAAGTGGCCATTGTGGTAGAGGCCACGGTTTTGTGTGTGACATGCTCCTTAACAGTGGGTACCAGTGTTGTCTGGGCCAGTCCGGAGCTATCAGAATCACTTTGGGCTGCTCTGTCCTGATCTTCAGTAAAACCTTGGTCATTAATGGAAGAGGTGGGAATGCATACACTGTTAGAGTATTCCAGCTGAAAGAGAGGGCATCCACTTTCCATGCTTGTGGGTGGTATGTCCTTGAGCAGAATTTCTTCAGCTGATGGTTGTGGTGGGAGGCAAAAAGATCTATGTCCGGCCTCCCCCATGATTGTGTTATCTGAAGGAAGATGTCTGGGTGCGGCATCCATTCGTGTGGATTCATGATATTTCTGCTTAGGCTGTCCGCCAGTATATTGTCTTTTCCTGGCACAAACTGGGATTGCAGCTCTATATTGATTTTTAGGGAAAGTTCCCAAAGATTCATTGCCAGCCTGCAAAGAGGGTAGGAATGGGTACCTCCTTGCTTGTTTATGTACCACATAACTGTGGTATTGTCTGTCCTTATTAGCAGGTGTCCTTGATGCAGAAAATGTTTGAAGGCCTCGATTGCATGTATCGCCGCCAGCATTTCCTTTTGGTTTATGTACATGCGCAATTCTTTCTGTGACCATAGTCCTTGGATGCATCTGCCCTCCATGTGTGCTCCCCATCCATGGTTTGAAGCGTCAGTTGTAATGGTTTGGCTGATTATTGGTTTGCTGAAGGGCAGACCCCTGTTTGACTGGCTTGCGTGAGCCCACCACAGAAATTCCTTTTGAAGGCATGGAATGACTGGTATCAAAGCTTCTAGGCTGTGACTGTGCTGGCACCATAAACTCCTTAGGTACCATTGTAGTTTCCTCATATGTAGCCTTGCTTGTGGAATCAGAAGAATGCAAGATGCCATGTAACCCAGGGCCTGCAGGATTTTCCTTGCAGTCAGCCGAGTTTGTTTTGTCAGATTTTCGAAATAATCCAGTAGTTGTCTTTGTTTTTCTTCCGTGAGAAAAGCCATTTGGGTGGTTGTATCTAGTTTCGCACCCAGGAAAAATTATCCTGTGGGATGGAACAAGTCTTGATTTGTGAATGTTGACTGTATATCCCAAAGCCTGAAGTAGGCGGATGGCATAATTAAAGTGTTTTACCAAAGTTTGTTGGCTGTCCGCTTGTATAAGACAGTCGTCCAGATATGGGTATATTTGTATCCCCTGAAGTCTGCAGTGTGCAATTACTGATGCCAGGCATTTTGTGAATACTCTGGGCGCAGTAGATAAGCCAAAGGGCAATGCTGAGAATTGATAATGCTCTGAACCTGCAAGAAATCTGAGGTGTCTTCTGCAACTTTGCCTGATAGGGACATGCAGGTATGCCTCCTTGAGGTCTAGAGTTACCAGCCAAGACCCTCCTTGAGGTCTAGAGTTACCAGCCAAGACCCCTTGCCCAGCATGGGAAGGAGTTGCTGTAGGGTCAGCATTTTGAATTTTGGCACAATGAGAAAAGTGTTTAGAGTGGACAAGTCCAGTATAGGCCTCCATTGCTTTTCTTTTCTTGGAACAAGGAACAGTCTTGAGTAGAATCCCTGACCTTGTTCCCGAGGAGGAACCTTTTCTATTGCTTTGATCTGTAACAGGTTTGAAACTTGTATGAGTGCCTCTGCCCTTTGATTTTGTGGCAGGTTTGGCATGCCTTGTCTTGTTGGTAAGGTATGGAGGTGGAACCTGTAGCCTTTGTCTACTATGTCCAGAATCCATTTGTCCTTTGTTAAAATGTGCCAGTTCTTTGAAAATAAGGATAATTTTCCGCCTAAAGGTGCTTCTCTTTGAGCCTTGGTCGGCGGTGTCAAAGTCAAGTCATTGTGATTGTCCCTGTGGAGCAGTAGAAGTCCCTGCGCCGCTTCTCTGATTAGTTGGTTGCCATTGGCGGCCCCTGTAGGAGCCTCGGTATTGCCCTCTACCTCGAGCACGCCTGTTTTTTCCCCTTTGGAACTTGTCAGTGTCTGGAAAGGACCAATTCTTTGAAGGCCAATTCCTGCTGAACCTCGGTGGCTGAACCTGGAGGAAATCTTTGACTGTTTGTACTGATTTAGCCTTTTCCTCAATAGATTTCAACACATCCTGTGCATTAGCACCAAATAGCTTCTGTTTTTCCAGAGGTGCATCTAGGAGCTTTACTTTAACATGATCTGGCAATGCCTGTTCTTTCAACCACGCATATCTACGCATGACGGCCCCTGTCATAGCTTCCCTACATGAAGCTTCCAATGCATCATAACCACACTGAAGAAAATGATTGCTAACCTGCTGAGTATTATGAACCAAATCCTGCAATGCCTTTCTATCTAAAGGCTCAGGAGAGGCTAACTTTTTCTGCAAATCATCCATCAAGAAATCCTGATACTGAAACATATGAAAAAGACAGTTAAGTGCCCTCATGGCAAGGGTGGTTGAGGTATAAACTTTTTTGCCCCATCTCTCCAAGGACCTAGATTCCCTGTCTGCGGGCAAAGGGTTTTTGGCCGTGGAGGTGGCCACTTTTGGGCCCCTGAGAAATAGTTTCTAGATCCACAGAGTGGGCCTTAAAGAGATGCTTAGGAGTTTCAGGAACCCTGTAATATCTGTCTGGCTTGACAGGAGCAGGAGGGAGAGAATCAGGGGAAGCACTGGAGTCTGAATACACATCATCCAATACATCTAACACTGGTGGAATAGCTAAAGGCGTGTGCTGGGGTAACTTAAGGAAAGTACGTAGCCTTTTCCTGGAGTCAGAGAAATCCTGGCCCTGCCACTGAAAATGCTCTCTCATGGAGTGGGGAATTTCCCCGAAAGAAATATCCTCTGAAGGAGGGGCAGAGGGAATGGATTCATCAGCATCAGAATCCTCGTAGGCCTGGAAGGATTCTTCCTGGGAATCTGAATGGTCTGAGTCCCCAGAGGCTTCATCTGAGGAAAGGGTATCTGTCTGCTCAACCCTAGGCCTTTTATCTGCAGGCGGCTGAGAACCTCTGTCTGGGTGTGCCTGAGAGCCTCTGATTAAAGAAACTACTAGATCTGCAGCTAAAGTCAAGATCTGTTTATCAGAAGTGGAACCCTGGGAAAAGGATTTAGGAGGGTGAGCCTTAGCCTGGATGGCAGCCTTAGCACGTGTGTAGGCCTTGATGGACATAGGGACCGGAGGCCTAGCTGCCCCACGTGCTGGAGTAACTTTATCCACCGGTATGGTGTCAGGTAAGTCCTGGGCTTCGGTTTCAGGAGGAAAATCAACAACTGGCACCGGGGTAACCTCCGGGACCGAAGTGTGCGGTAAAGCGGTGTCGTTGGTCTGGAGCAGTTGAATGACCGCCTCCGAAGAGACTGATGCACTCGCGGTAGGCTTTGGCGTGTCGTTGGTGGAAAACGCGGGCTGAGAATGTCGGTCCCGGTCCTTCCGTTTTTTGGAAATGTGTTGTCGGTTGTTCCGACGGCGTAATATAGGAGAAATTTTCCCCAAAAAAGTCTTCAGCAAATTCTGCCCGGCGCCTGAGAGTGCGCTTATTGAAGCAAGCACAGGCAGCACAGGCCGAGACGTCGTGGTCTGGGCCCAGCAGGGAAGGCAGTAAGAATGGAAGTCCTTATGAGGTATTTGTTTACCACAAGACAAACAATTATTAACTTTTGCAGTTTTATCTGACATCGGCTGAGGCAAGAAAAGGTTCCCCAACGGGGTACTTAGCTTTTTGATGACTTCGGTAACTGAAACCACAGGAGCTGGCCGACAAGCACTTGCGAATTGCTTCTGCTTCGGGCACTGCACGGCAAGAAAGACTGAAGAAGATGGCGTCATGTGATGCTTTTATACCCCAGCCGCTCTGATGTCGGGGAAGAGGCGACATCCGCCGACGCCGGACCCAGACTTTGGAATCCGGCCGACCGAGGGGCTGCCTGAGGCAGGACAACCCATTTGTCAGGACTGCAGTTGCATTCTTGAAGGACATCCAATGCTGTCTGTGCCAAAAGGGAGACACTAACAAGAATTTGGGAGAATCCTATTATATCTGTAACAGGACCTTCAGTATGAGAAGGAGAGAAGGCTTAAAGAAACATCCCCTTCCAAGAAAAATACAAGGCATCCACCTTCTAGGCCAGAGGACACTGGACTCTGGTGCAAAAAGAAGAGGAAACTGTTTTCTCATAGGGGAATCAAAAAGATCTACTTGAGGAGTACCCCACTGGTGGGCAATGTCCAGAAAGCATCCACTCATGAGATAGTGTTATGGACCTGCTCAAAGAATCTGTCACAATGTTATGATCTGAAGAAATCTAAACTGCCTGAAGGGTCACCTGATATTGGACAGCTAGATCCCGAATCTGGAGAGCTAGCCTGCACATGAGATAACAGTTTGTCCCCCCTTGCTCACTAATGTGCCATATCACTGTGGTACTGTCTGTGAAGACCTTGAGGGGCCCTGGAAGGGAGTGTCTGTGAAAAGCTTGAAGAGCCAGGAGAAGGGCTCTCATCTCTTTGATACTAATGTCTTCCTTCTGTGGTCGAAGAGACCAAAGGCCTTGCACATTCAGAGGACTTAAAGGATGCCCCCCTCTCCCATGTCTAAGTCATCTGTAAAGATTTCCTGAAAGGGGACTGGAGGTTGAAAAGGAAGCCCAGGACTGATGGATCCAACACTGAAGTTCGAGCTTGACAGAGGTGAAAAGGGGAATTGGAAAATCCAAAGAATGAGAATGTTGAAGCCAGACTAACAACCACTGGAGGTTTCTCATATGAAGACTGACCAGCTGAAACATAAGAACGGTGGAAGCCATGTATCCCAGAGCCTTTAGAAACTCCCTGGCTGTAATGGAGTCCAGAGGAAGAAGGGGATTGAAAAAAATAGAGTTAAAGTCTTGGGAAGAGGCAGACACACCAGCACTAGAACCATCTGGAGCCTGCACCCTAGAAAAACTTGATCCTGAGAAGGATTCAGGAAAGATTTTTGGAAATTCACTGTAAAATCTAGGCTTTGCAGGAGACAAACAGGAAAGAAGACGCTGAAGTATGACCTCTGGAGATGAAGCCTGAATGTCGTCATCCAAGTAAGGAAAAGGTCTATATTCCCCTAATTCTGCAAAAAGCAATCACAGAAGCGAGGCATTTGGTGAAGACCCTTGGGGCAGCAGAGAAGCCAAAGGGCAATGCAAGGAAGCAGAGAAATGTAAAAAACTTCCTGAAAAAGGGATGAATTGGGATATGGAAATTGGCATCCTTGAGATCCACAGAAACCAGAAAAGCCTGAGGAAGATGAAGAAATAAGGTTTGAAGGGATAGCATTCAAAAGGATGGAACTTTCAAAAAGGTGTAAATGAGTTAGATCCAGAATGAGTCTCCAGGTGCCTTCTTGCCTGGGGACCAACAACATTCTGGAGTAAAACCCCTTCCCCTTTAAACAGCTGGAACATCCTGAATTTTCTCCCAGAGACAACAGGTCCAAATGCACCTCTGGAAAAAAGGGCAGCTGGTCCTGAGGAGGCTGAGGAATTCCCAAAAAGGAAGGCAGACATTTCCAAACCATATAATACCGCTGACGAATGATGGACAGAACCCAAGATTCCGGAGTGATCTTTAACGAAGTAGGAAAGGACAGGGAAAATCAAAGAGAAAAATGTGACTGGGAATACAGAGGCAAGGATAGTCGGACAGAACCTGGCTGGTCTGGAAAAGGAGGCTTCTGAGCTGAAGGAGTTAGAGTAGACTTAGCAGGAAGAGCCTTTCTACCACCCTTCTTACCTCTGGGGAGGGACAGACTGTCTGCAGACAAAGAAATATTTATTAGGGTAATTTCTTTGAAAAACTTAGGAAGAGGTGAAACAAAAGTGTGTCTCAAATCCTGTAAAGCTTCACCTTTTCCTGAAGGGAATTAAACAGTTCAGCAGCAGCAACACCAAAAAGATGTTTGTTATTCAGAGGAGAATCCATCAACTTAGCCTTATCATCATCAGGCAAAGGTTGGAGTCAAAATCAGGAATAACTCCTCAGCACATACCCAAAAGCAGCAGCCCTAGAAGAGTCATCTGCTGCATTTAACAGAATGGCAAGCAACCAGAGAAGAAATCCCTAGTAAAAAAAGAACTGAAGTCTTCCCCATCTGAAATAACCTGACAGAACTGAGCAAAAACATACCTGGTCATATGGGTCTGGGTAGTTTATAGCTCTAAAGGTCAGGGATGTAGAAGTATACACTTTCTTACTCAACCTCTCAATAGTTCTGCTGTCCTTGTCAGAGGGAACCAGATTTGTAGAATTCGATTGTTTAGATGGCTTATCAGAAGCAAAAGAAACAAAGAAAATTGCAGTCCTCAGGCACCTTATATTAGGAGCATGGGGGGGGGGGCATGGAGGCAGGGAGTCAAAAGCCTAAGAAGCTGTGGGAAAAGCATCCAAACAAGGGAACAAGAACAGGAGGGACAGCAGAGGGCCTAAGAGACTCCAATTCAAGAAGCTCAAAGTACCTTTCTGAACATCATAGACCTGAGAACAACCCCACTTTAAAAAAAATAAATAAATAAATAAAAAACACTCCATCACATGGGGAATCTGTCATCAAAATAAATCTCCTCAAAGGAGAGTCAGAACTAATTGGTTCCTCCTCCTCCTCAGAACTATAATCCAAGCAAGAGGGAATCTGTGAAAAATAGGTCAAGGACTCCTCATCAGAATCCACATCCTCAACAGATGAAACCGGTTTCCTAGGCCACTTAAGAGGTGCAGAAGACCAACGGGGAGCAGAAACAGAGACCCCCCCCCCCAGAGGAGACTTCAGAGGCATAAGGGAATTAAACCTTGTGGAAAATTTTGCCATATAATTTACGGATCTTTGGGAGCAGGAAACAGGTGCTTAGTTTTCTGCTTCTTTAAGCCCTAAAGATCTTAGGTGCTTTGACGGCACTCTATGATCATAGTAGGAATTGTTTATCTTACCAAGATTTGAGGAAAACTCCTAAGCCCTTCAGAAATAATCAGCTGCTGTTCCCCTGAACATCTGAAGCAGATATCTGCAAGGCCTCCCTGGATGTGCGAGAAGCCAGATCCATGCCAACCTCCAAAGCAGTCATGGCAGAGGAATCCAACTGAAAAACGGTGTGGTCCTCCGGGCTTTCCCTAACCTAGTGAAAGATACCTGGTGGAGGCGGCACAAAAGAAGAATCTGACCAAGCATTCTTGGTCTTCTTCGCAGATGGCTGAGCCTCGGACCAGGAAGATTCTTCTATAGTATCTTCAACCAACAACTTAAGACACTAGTTTTCTAAATAAATGTTTAAAGAGGAAAGCAAACTATGCAAGGTTTTTGGAACAAACACCTACACCTAACAAATGGCACATTATGTATGCTCATGAGACGCACCTAAGCAAAAGGAGCATTGCTAATGACTTATCCTTATGGGGAATCTAATTTCCCCTTTCTGGATGACATGAAACCATCAACCAAACAATAAAAAGGAGATAAGAACAACCATCCCCACAATGGGATACTTCTCGGAAAAGTGGCTTGGTAGCCAGCTGATGAACAAGCATTCAAATAGATCAAATACTGTGTTCAGACTGCTGGCAAAGAAGTTCTCAGGATGATACATCCGTATGTCAACACTAAAAAAAAATAATCAAGTGAACCTGAAAAAAAACGAGAGAGTGTCAAAAGAAGGCGAAACTGACCAGTATAGCTTTAAGCACTTTTGTTCTTTTATTCTTTACAACAGAATTTCTTCAGAAAAGAATACATGAATGAAAGCTCTTAAAGCTATACTGGTCAGACTTTTGCCTTCCTCTCACATCCATTTGTCACTTTTATGCCCTACGTCGTACACAGGGAGCACATATGTGATGCATGTCGTACCTATTATGACCCAAAGGCTTTGGTACACTGATGGATGTCGGGCTACCCTTGGCAGGCAATCCCTACTGTAAAGAATACTGCAACAGTGATATGGAAGGACATCATGATGGACTGTCTTAGGGAATTGACACCAGCTAGGAATTTCTGTACAGACCAAAACTGCAAGTGAATTTCAACTGTCTTAGCACATTTACCCTAGTGAGTATGAATACCACCTCAATCAATAAATAAAAATAAGATTACTTCAAGTAAAAATGAAGTGAAAAACAAGCCAGGACCTGGGAACTGTTAGCTTTAACACTAGATAATGGAGACTGTAGGAGAGTTGGTCTTACTCATCATATACCTCCAAGTGACAGTATTTTACTTTTTTAGATAGTGGTGCTTCTATGAATTCTCTTTCATACCATAGAAACCCACAGTTTATGGAGATGCTGAAAAGAGAAGGGACTTAGCTTTACATGTTCCAGCTGTATGCACAAATAAATCTTTTTAATGCCTACCATCAGGGGTGAGTGGATACTCTCTAGCCTCGGAGAATCCTATTAACATTCGAATTCCAGCAGTTACTACCATGCACAGAAACAGAAACTAAAAATTAAAAAAAAAATCCCGTTTGTATTGAAGCGGATTTTACTTTATTCAAATAAAAACTAAAAACAATACACCGACTAAGCGCTTTCATCCATGCCATAGGGATCAGAGTCTATTTTAAAATGCATTTACTCCCTACTTAATATGTAATTTCCCTTCCCACACTCATCCATTCATTACATACCACTTGTTAAAACCACTTTGTTTGAATACAGCGTTCCATATTTCAACATCCAAATTCATTTAAAGCATATATTTAATATTTAAATAATGTTTCTATTTTTGTTTTTATAAACTGTGCATCCAAACTTGGGTTGTTGAACCATTAACACTAATGATTACAGCTGTTGCCCACATTGCAACCACCTGTATTATCAGTGCAAGAAACTACCTTTTATTCTGTTAATTCATATAAGTGTTATACCTGTGTAGCTCTATATTTCAAGACAGCTGAAACTGAAATGCAGTCATTAATGCCCAGTTCCTGTTTGAGAACAATTGAAAAATTTGAGCGACTGATTAAAACATTCAAGTTGCTGCAAATGGACAATGAGTTTTTGGATAAGTCCATCTCACCGCAGTAAGTGCTGAAGGGTTGGTGTATTTAGAAGTTCCCCAATGGCATGGATAACGGGTCAGTTATGCACAAGGAACTTTTGAAACTGTTTGATAAGACCGGGACTGAAATAATGAAAATAATCAAATGAGAGAACGAACGCAAGTTATCTAATCTTAAGAAAGACATTGTAGAGTTAAACAATACCATCACAAATGACTTACTAGTTGTTAGTATGTCTCCACAATACAACAAATTATTTGTGGATTTGGAGAGGTTTGAGAAGAACAATGTAAACAGAAAATTAAAGAAGTTAAGGAGGGATGTTACAGAATATTCTGAAGAGAAAGAAAGAGGTCGGTCGGCCGGATTCCAAAGTCTGGGTCCGGCGTCGGCTGATGTCGCTTCTTCCCCGACGTCAGAGCGGCTGGTGTATAAAAGCATCAGACGACGCCATCTTCTTCAGTCTTTCTTGCCGTGCAGTGCCCGAAGCAGAAGCAATTCGCAAGTGCTGGTCGGCCAACTCCTGTGGTTTCAGTTACCGAAGTCATCAAAAAGCTAAGTACCCCGTTGGGGAACCTTTTCTTGCCTCAGCCGATGTCAGATAAAACTGCAAAAGTTAATAATTGTTTGTCTTGTGGTAAACAAATACCTCATAAGGACTTCCATTCTTACTGCCTTCCCTGCCTGGGCGCAGACCACGACGTCTCGGCCTGTGCTGCCTGTGCTTGCTTCAATAAGCGCACTCTCAGGCGCCAGGCAGAATTTGCTGAAGACTTTTTTGGGGAAAATTTCTCCTATATTATGCCGTCGGAACAACCGACAACACAAATTTCCAAAAAAACGGAAGGACCGGGACCGACATTCTCGGCCTGCATTTTCCACCAACGACACGCCAAAGCCTACCGCGAGTGCATCAGTCTCTTCGGAGGCGGTCATTCAACTGCTCCAGACCAACGACACCGCTTTACAGCACACTTCGGTCCCGGAGGTTACCCCGGTGCCGGTTGTTTTTTCCTCCTGAAACCGAAGCCCAGGACTTACCTGACACCATACCGGCGGATAAAGTTACTCCAGCACGTGGGGCAGCTAGGCCTCCAGTCCCTATGTCCATCAAGGCCTGCACACGTGCTAAGGCTGCCATCCAGGCTAAGGCTCACCCTCCTAAATCCTTTTCCCAGGGTTCCACTTCTGATAAACAGATCTTGACTTTAGCTGCAGATCTAGTAGTTTCTTTAATCAGAGGCTCTCAGGCACACCCAGACAGAGGTTCTCAGCCACCTGCAGATAAAAGGCCTAGGGTTGAGCAGACAGATACCCTTTCCTTAGATGAAGCCTCTGGGGACTCAGACCATTCAGATTCCCAGGAAGAATCCTTCCAGGCCTACGAGGATTCTGATGCTGATGAATCCATTCCCTCTGCCTCTCCTTCAGAGGATATTTCTTTCGGGGAAATTCTCCACTCCATGAGAGAGCATTTTCAGTGGCAGGGCCAGGATTTCTCTGACTCCAGGAAAAGGCTACGTACTTTCCTTAAGTTACCCCAGCACACGCCTTTAGCTATTCCACCAGTGTTAGATGTATTGGATGATGTGTATTCAGACTCCAGTGCTTCCCCTGATTCTCTCCCTCCTGCTCCTGTCAAGCCAGACAGATATTACAGGGTTCCTGAAACTCCTAAGCATCTCTTTAAGGCCCACTCTGTGGATCTAGAAACTATTTCTCAGGGGCCCAAAGGAGTGGCCACCTCCACGGCCAAAAAACCCTTTGCCCGCAGACAGGGAATCTAGGTCCTTGGAGAGATGGGGCAAAAAAGTTTATACCTCAACCACCCTTGCCATGAGGGCACTTAACTTTCTTTTTCATATGTTTCAGTATCAGGATTTCTTGATGGATGATTTGCAGAAAAAGTTAGCCTCTCCTGAGCCTTTAGATAGAAAGGCATTGCAGGATTTGGTTCATAATACTCAGCAGGTTAGCAATCATTTTCTTCAGTGTGGTTATGATGCATTGGAAGCTTCATGTAGGGCAGCTATGACAGGGGCCGTCATGCGTAGATATGCGTGGTTGAAAGAACAGGCATTGCCAGATTATGTTAAAGTAAAGCTCCTAGATGCACCTCTGGAAAAACAGAAGCTATTTGGTGCTAATGCACAGGATGTGTTGAAATCTATTGAGGAAAAGGCTAAATCAGTACAAACAGTCAAAGATTTCCTCCAGGTTCAGCCACCGAGGTTCAGCAGGAATTGGCCTTCAAAGAATTGGTCCTTTCCAGACACTGACAAGTTCCAAAGGGGAAAAAACAGGCGTGCTCAAGGTAGAGGGCAATAGCGAGGCTCCTACAGGGGCCGCCAATGGCAACCAACTAATCAGAGAAGCGGCACAGGGACAATCACAATGACTTGACTTTGACACCGCCGACCAAGGCTCAAAGAGAAGCACCTTTAGGCGGAAAATTATCCTTATTTTCAAAGAATTGGCACATTTTAACAAAGGACAAATGGATTCTGGACATAGTAGACAAAGGCTACAGGTTCCACCTCCATACCTTACCAACAAGACAAGGCATGCCAAACCTGCCACAAAATCAAAGGGCAGAGGCACTCATACAAGTTTCAAACCTGTTACAGATCAAAGCAATAGAAAAGGTTCCTCCTCGGGAACAAGGTCAGGGATTCTACTCAAGACTGTTCCTTATTCCAAGAAAAGAAAAGCAATGGAGGCCTATACTGGACTTGTCCACTCTAAACACTTTTCTCATTGTGCCAAAATTCAAAATGCTGACCCTACAGCAACTCCTTCCCATGCTGGGCAAGGGGTCTTGGCTGGTAACTCTAGACCTCAAGGAGGGTCTTGGCTGGTAACTCTAGACCTCAAGGAGGCATACCTGCATGTCCCTATCAGGCAAAGTTGCAGAAGACACCTCAGATTTCTTGCAGGTTCAGAGCATTATCAATTCTCAGCATTGCCCTTTGGCTTATCTACTGCGCCCAGAGTATTCACAAAATGCCTGGCATCAGTAATTGCACACTGCAGACTTCAGGGGATACAAATATACCCATATCTGGACGACTGTCTTATACAAGCGGACAGCCAACAAACTTTGGTAAAACACTTTAATTATGCCATCCGCCTACTTCAGGCTTTGGGATATACAGTCAACATTCACAAATCAAGACTTGTTCCATCCCACAGGATAATTTTTCCTGGGTGCGAAACTAGATACAACCACCCAAATGGCTTTTCTCATGGAAGAAAAACAAAGACAACTACTGGATTATTTCGAAAATCTGACAAAACAAACTCGGCTGACTGCAAGGAAAATCCTGCAGGCCCTGGGTTACATGGCATCTTGCATTCTTCTGATTCCACAAGCAAGGCTACATATGAGGAAACTACAATGGTACCTAAGGAGTTTATGGTGCCAGCACAGTCACAGCCTAGAAGCTTTGATACCAGTCATTCCATGCCTTCAAAAGGAATTTCTGTGGTGGGCTCAAGCAAGCCAGTCAAACAGGGGTCTGCCCTTCAGCAAACCAATAATCAGCCAAACCATTACAACTGACGCTTCAAACCATGGATGGGGAGCACACATGGAGGGCAGATGCATCCAAGGACTATGGTCACAGAAAGAATTGCGCATGTACATAAACCAAAAGGAAATGCTGGCGTGATACATGCAATCGAGGCCTTCAAACATTTTCTGCATCAAGGACACCTGCTAATAAGGACAGACAATACCACAGTTATGTGGTACATAAACAAGCAAGGAGGTACCCATTCCTACCCTCTTTGCAGGCTGGCAATGAATCTTTGGGAACTTTCCCTAAAAATCAATATAGAGCTGCAATCCCAGTTTGTGCCAGGAAAAGACAATATACTGGCGGACAGCCTAAGCAGAAATATCATCAATCCACACGAATGGATGCTGCACCCAGACATCTTCCTTCAGATAACACAATCATGGGGGAGGCCGGACATGGATCTTTTTGCCTCCCACCACAACCATCAGCTGAAGAAATTCTGCTCAAGGACATACCACCCACAAGCATGGAAAGTGGACGCCCTCTCTTTCAGCTGGAATACTCTAACAGTGTATGCATTCCCACCTCTTCCATTAATGACCAAGGTTTTACTAAAGATCAGGACAGAGCAGCCCAAAGTGATTCTGATAGCTCCGGACTGGCCCAGACAACACTGGTACCCACTGTTAAGGAGCATGTCACACACAAAACCGTGGCCTCTACCACAATGGCCACTTCTGACACAACACAATTACAAAACTCTGCACTCCAGCCTGAAAACCTTGCAGCTGACAGCCTGGAGAATACCTTGACTCCTCACCAGGATAAGCTATCCAAGACAGTGAAGGACATAATCATGGAAGCTCGCCGGCCTTCCACAAGAAAGGCATATTCAGCAAAATGGAAAAGATTTCGCACTTGGAACACCACAAAGGGCCTAGATGCGACAGTGATGAACTTAGCACATATCCTGGAATACTTGGCAGAAATGCTCCACAATGGCCTTTCTTACTCTTCCATAAAAATTCATGCTTCAGCAATTTCAGCAGAATACAATACTGATCCACCTGTCTTCTCTCATCCTCTCCTAAGGCAGTTTCTAAGGGGAATTAAAAACATCAATCCTCCAAGGAAACCACCAGTGCCTACATGGGACCTTAACTTCATGTTGGAAAAATTAACTCTACCTCCCTTTGAACCAGCAGCATCTTCAGAACTACAGTACCTGTCTTGGAAGACTGCCTTCCTTCTGGCCATAACCTCAGCAAGAAGAGTATCTGAGTTGCAGGCCCTCATGGCAGTACAACCATTTCTTATTTTTCATCAGGACAGAGTTTCACTGAGAACCAATCCTTCATTCATGCCAAAGGTGGTATCCAGGGTCTCACTGAACCAAGCTATTCACCTGCCTAACTTCTTTCCAAATCCACAAAACAAAGGGGAGAAACTTCTGCATACCGTGGACATTCACAGACAGTTGCGCTACTACTTGGACAGAACTAAGACTTACAGAAAAACTGACCAGCTATTTGTAGCATATGCTGCTGGTGTACAAGGAAAAGCAATTTCCAAACAGACAATTTCAAAATGGATAGGGAATTGCATTCAATTCTGTTACTCTTTTCCTGGCAAAACCGTGCCAGCTAACATTAGACCTCATTCCACCAGAGCCACAGCCACCTCCACAGCCTTCTTAAGAGGGGTGGCTACCAAGGACATTTTAGAAGCTGCTACATGGAGCTCCGTGCATACATTTTCCAAGCATTACAACTTACTCTTATATTCCAGATCCAGAGCAGGCTTTGCTACGGCAGTCCTGCAGGGCATTTTAGCTACACCATCCCTTTCTTAGATCCTACCACCCCCAGCTTGGCTATGGTATTCTACCCATATGTAAGGACTGCAGATGCATCCTTGAAGGACATAGTACAGTTTTGTACCTACCATAAATGTAGATGTCCGATAGGTATGCATCTGCAGTCAGGTTTACCCTCCCTCCTTCCCCTCTGTGGTATTTCCTGGGTACTTATCCCTCTTATAGCTAGCTGGGGTTATCTGTTATGGTGTATTTGTTTTATATTACTGTGCATGTTTGGAATTTTTGCTTTTCTCCAAATTTAGCCTTCCTTAGAGGGCACCTGGCATCTGGGGCAAGAAAAACTGAGGAAGATGGTGTCGGCTGACACTTTTATACCCCAGGCGCTCTGACGTTGGGGAGAGGGCGACATCAGCCGACGCCGGACCCAGACTTTGGAATCCGGCGGACCAAAGGGCTGCCTGAGGCAGGACAACCCATATGTAAGGACTGCAGATGCATACCTATCGGACATCTATATTTATGGTAGGTACAAAACTGTACTTTTTATTTACTGTGGGTACTTTTTTTAACAAAAAAAAACTTACTGAATGTGTGTTATATTGGCCTGTTTCAAACACTTGACTTTTTAAGACTTAAAATTGAAGAGCATTTTTCATAATGGGGTACACTTTATGAACAGTTTTACTATGGCCTTCGAGTCCTGGAGATTTTTGAAGAAGGTAGTAAACCTATAAGGAGGCAAAAATGGTCTCGGGAGTTTGAATACCTGTTTTTCACCTTATCAAGTGACATTTTCAGGATCTAAACTCAAATCAGAAAGAGGTTAAGCTTCCTGTGTCTTTTTGTTAATTTATTATTTATTTTATTTTACATTTGGTTACTGGAAAATTCTGACTGGACACCGGTCCTTTTTCAGCAGAGGCCCAGGGAGAAAACCTCCACGTATAACACATTGCATATTATTTATAAAAGACACTTTACAAAGTAGAATATAATAAAGTAATAGTATTATAGTCTATCAACTTATTAACTTATACAAATATATGTGGTTTGGTTTGCAAAGTGGTATTAAGATACTAATAACTGAGTAAAGAATACATGCAAGTCGAGTGACTAGGTGATGAATGGAACAGTTAAAACAGATCGAAGAGAAGTTCAGCAATTCCTGTATACAGAGTCACTGAATCAACTAGAGACTGTTTTTTTATTTTGTTTTGACTTGGCTAAGAAAAATCATCTGCTGTTGTCAGGATGTCAGGCTGGAGAGTTTGCAGTTGAGTGTGGAAAAGGGGGGTGGGTGTTAGACTATCCTAGACTCACACCACTACAGGTCCATGAATTTTCTAGGTATATTTTTAGTGAATGTTTAAATTGTGATAAGGAGGATGTGGCTGAGATTTCATTGGGCAAGGTATTACATTTTTAGCTATGAAATTTGAATACAGGGATTCACCAGCAGTATTGTTTACTTTCATTACTGTAAGGATAAATTTATTGTTTGATATTGTTAGATCAACATCGATCTCCCCTTTACAAGCTGCATTGAACAAAATTCAGCTATGGCTAAAATTAAGCTACCATGACAGCAGAAATGGCCACTAACAATTTGTAATCTTGACTAAGAAAAGACAGTCATCTGTAACAGGAAATTGGGTGAGAGGAAAATGGGTATGGAGCTGTTAAGGAGAAAATGGTTTCCATCTCTGCTGCATATTTTAGGGCTCAGCTGTACATTATTTACAAATGTTTCCTGTTATTTTATTTCACTTAATTCTTTGTAGTATAATATGCAATTTATGTTCCTTAAGTAAGTGCTACTGAATGTTTTGTTTATGTACACCTTATCTGCTTCTGTTTTCCTTTTTGCTAACAGCATAATATATTTTGTATCACCTGTGGTTGTAGTGTGTTGGACTTTACTGTAATCAGTTTTGCACAATTTATATTTTGTTGCTGCTTGAACAGCTTAGGTCATGGCCAAAAATGGGCCTCTGACCAGTCCATTTACCCAATCAACAAATGTTATACAGTTAAATTCTTTCCTTTTTGTGGATGACTGAGTGGAAGCCCCCCTTGAGGACTCTAGTATAATTCTAGTGTCCATGTTCATTACAACATTCATAATAATTAGCAGCTGTGTGAAGAGCTAGTTATCTACTAAGGGGTATACTTTATTGGCATCAGGCTAGTCCCTGTAGGCTTGCACTTGGGCAGTTTCTTAAACACTAAAACCAATACCTGCAGTTTGACAGGGTCCATTGGGATCTCTTCTAGAGTGATGATGGACAGATGTGAAATACTGAGATAAGTATCTTTGATTTATGTACTGCTTGTGTGGATTCCTTGCGAAGAGACTACTAAGATCTGAAACATAAGATTTCATCTGATGACATAATTATGGTACATATCTGCCCCACTGCCAGCTTTAACATTCTGGCGGAGAAGTATCTACCTCTTGAGTTGTCTTCATCCAGAACAATTTTTGTTTGTTTATTGCATTTGTTAACCGATCAAGTACACTGGGCCTAGAAAGCGCCCATTTTCAGTGGAGCCCCAAGGAGAAAAGCTCCACATTGATTACATAGAAAGTAAAATATTAATGCACAGAATAAAATATGTCGAGCAGTACTTTACATTCAAAGAGAATAATAGCAACAACAATGATAATGTTTACAATCATTTGAATTTCTACACTGGCTCTGGCAGTCATCCTTTCTTTGGAGCTGTGAGCTAGCTAGTGCTGAAGGATCTATGGGTAGCCATTCCAGGCCTGGAGAGTCCATCTGTCTTTCTTGGATGATTTTTCTATGTGCTGTTTTATTGTATACTTCATGGAGCCTTTAAAGGTGTCCCACCACTGCTGCAGTGGATTAGGTTATGTTCCTACCACAGCTGTCTAAACAGAGACTGGAAAAATAACTAGCTTATAAATGTGTTTTATAGTATAGTTTTATTGATCTTGTTTTTATGAGATGCTTTTTAATCATAGAGTTCGAAATGTGTGGTCCGGTAGGAAGACAGGATGAGACAGAGCTGCTTCTTTGAGATAACTATCCTGTCTGTCCAGGAAAGAGCTGTCATTATCAGCCCGTTTACCCATTTTTCTTTGTGGAGTTCGGGTGTCATGTCATCTGTTTCCACATCTATCCTGCCATTTTTCAGCTGTCATACATGACTGTCACAAGTAGTCTGTCATGTTCTCCATCCACCTCTTAGCTGGGCATCTTTATCTTCTCTTTCCTTCTCATTTTCTGAAATCTTAAACAAGTTGTCTTCTGCTTTCTTTCACAGGTGACTAAACCACTGTAATCTGTTCTCTTAAACTTGCTCTGCAGTTGCTGCATTTTTGGCTTCTGCTATGATGATTCTGGCCTGTCATGTACTTAGATGTTCATCCTACCACCCATATCAGGCACATCAAGCTTTATCAACTTCCTTACTGCACTGCCTAGGTTTCTGTCCCATGCAGAAGCACTGTTCACCTTGCTTGTCTTCTTTACCATTCTTCGAGAACACACTACCCCTGACTCACTGTGCCAGTTGGCTGCAGCATCTTTGAATTCAGTTTTGGTCTCCTCATTCAGACTTGCATTCTCCTCAGCTGGTTCTCCAAGATACTCGAAGATTGTTAGCCTTTTCCATAGTTTTCCCTTCTGTTCAAAATATTTCCATGTAGGGAATACAAAGTTCACCTTTCATATGGTTGGCCTAGGGCAGTAACTACATAGGATGTTCCTATCATTTACTGTATATTCCATCAACTAAAGATTTTATTTCTGGGCCGGTTATATCAGAAATGTGACTGTGTTTAAGGCAGTTTGGATGAAAGTAAATTAAAAATGTTTAGCCAAAATCACTTTTTATGATCATGGAGAATTCCTTTTCACCACTGTTGTGTGACCTTAAAGTAGATAAATATATGTTCTAGGCTGAAGGTTGGGGCTTGCCCTCCTTAAAGATTTTCTTTGAGTTTTGCCAAAAGTGCTTTTGACTAAATATTCCTTTTACCAAACTATCACTGATCGTTTAGCATGAATCCATCTATATCCTGTTCAGCTGCTACATTTGAACCACTGCCTCGGCTATTAGTAAGATGCTTTGTCTTATGTTCATTTTAATTAGCAGTAGAAGTCTGAGACTTGGTAACTACTGAGTTCTAGTCACTGTTCTTTATTGTAAGGCCTTCTTGAAATGCCATTGCAACTCCATCAGCTGCCTCAGGTCTTTCTTTTTGCTGCACCTGGAAGAACAGACATGTTAACCAATGAATTGACATCAGTGAGTAAACTCCTAAAAAAGCAGTTAAGTTGACCATCTTCTCATTTGTTTAAAGAGCAGGCCTGTATATAACCGTGCTTTAGGAGCTTTAAATGGTCGTCCTGATTATGGGTGGGCCTCTTGTTGACAGCCAATTTGGGAGTGAAACTTTTCAGTTATAGCAAACGCTCAGTTCTTTCATATTAGCTTTGAATAACCAAATATCATCAAATTAGGTACTGGAAGAATAAAGAAAATGCACATTTGGAGCCATTGCAAAAAAACCTTCAAATGTCAGCAAATGTAAAAGATTTGATAAAAAGTAGGTACATTTTGATTGTAAAAGAGGTAGTATAGTAACAGACATTTGAAGTATAGTGGATAACAGTTTAGACTTGCAGCAATGTATTTGCTGGAGTTTTGACAGCTTATTCATCAGTTGACCTAATACTAAACAGTATGACCAGTCATTGTAAAGAAGCCATTGTCTTTCTGTATACTGCACTGATGCAATCCATCAGTTCTACTTAGTTTTCAAATGAGCCACTTGGGGAAAAAAATAGAAAAATATTTAACAGGGTTAAACTCATTAGGTACAAAGTACCTCTTCAAGGGCAGCCTGGGAACAGTGCATATGAAAAGGTAACTCGGGACAACAGCATTATAAGTTCCCAGATTTTTTTTTTTCTTTTTGCTAATTGAGTTTAAGCCAATTTTAAAGAGGGAAGAAAACATCTTACTTAGAAAACCTTACACCTACAATATAATTTGGCTATTCCATAACTGTATTAGCAAAACAATTTCTCCACAGCTTCCCAGTAAAATTGATTGGAAAGCGCTTATGCTATCTATACCTCTTCACTGGGAGCATATTAATTAGACAGGGACAGCCAAACCTATGTCCTATTGCATTGCACTCTGAGCACCAATCACTGTGCTTTCCAGGCAAGCTGTAGTCATATAACAAACTGCTGGGTGCTATGGATACTTAAATCGTTTTGATTTTTTTTTTCTTGTTATGAAACCAGATGGATCTGTACAGAATGGTACCACTAGACATTGTCTAGAATAGAACACAGTTGGTCTTTTTGCTTAATTTTTGCTGTATTTCACAGAGTGGTTGGGTGCTATGTAGTGTCATCTTCGAATACAGTACTGTGGCTACTTTTCACCACTTTACACAATCGCATATTGCAGGCAAAAACCAGATTTGGCTATATTTTTGGGGCAGTTTGTGGAAGAAAGCAAGGGACAAATGTCATTGATCACAATGAAGTAATCATTGCTATGGCTTACGCAGAGAGAGAGCATCATGTCTGAAAGGTACAAGCTGAAATAACATTACTGTGATCATTTCTTGCACAGTTTTTTTTTTCTATCTGGAAACTGGGTAGATATATGGGTAGTGGTACACTGCCCATAGCACAGTACTGTGCTGCAGGTGGGGTTGCCCTATAGAAGCAGGTTGGAAGTCTGTTACTATGGCTATTTCACCATCAAATGCCACAGGTGATTGCCAGAGGTGGATATCTGTTTTGGAGGTGGGGTGCAGTCTGGAAATGAAAGCCAAGAACAGTTATGATGATCAGAAGTGGTTTGGTTGGGGAAGTGGTGACCATGTAGTGTTTTAGAGGTGCAAGGTGAAATCCAATACTGTGATCATTTTCTTTTACTTTCATCAAAGCCTAATGTCAAAGGGGCACACAGTAGGTGTCTGCCTTCTGGAGGCAGATAGGGTGTATGCGAAAAACACTCTGGGAACTTAAGTGATTTGTTTAACATAAGGAATATATATGTTCCTATGAACAAGATGAAATTCATTACTGAGACCAGTATACCTTTCACTTCACAGTCAAACATCATAAATGTGCACAAAAAGATTATTTTTTTGAAGTCTGTCTATGAAAGCAAAGGATAGTGTCAGTGGAGCAGTAGGTCGCACATTTACCATTGGTGGAGAAGGCTGTGAGTTTTGTTCCCACGCCAGGTAAATGGATTGCTGAGACAGCAGTGCAGCATAAGTGGGGTGCTGCACTCCAGAGTTTGCTGTCCTTCAGATGATATTTTAAAATAGAGAGCCCTGACATGGTGGTGGCTCAGGTAGATGTAAAAGATCCCATGGCAACTATAGAAGATAGCGGTCCTTTACATACAAAAATAGCTCATTTATAACATATTTACAAGTATTTGTAAATGTACAAATATATAGATAGCAAATGTAGTTACATGTATTCATAATTTCCTTTACAATCACACTAAATTTTCATCTGTATTAAACCCCACACCTTTTCCATAACCACCATCTGATTTTACTTGATATTGTTGCTAAAAAATCCATTTACCATTAAACATGATTTCATTTCATTCCATATAACATAATGACCTTATTTATTCTTTTAAAATACTCTACTTTTATTCTTAATATCCATATCTAATCATATCCATGTTTATTTTATCCACTTGCATATCTTAAAAACATAGTTTTTCCCATAACATTTTTACTCTTACATTTCAAAAAACACGTTTTGTGGTTTTCTTCTTGACAATGTAAACATATTCTATCATTTTTCTTTTTATATGGCATATTTCCCGTCACTGGTAGTTTACCTGTCTCCACAAAAAAATGGTTTTACTTTCTGGTTGCACCATTTGCTTCTTACTTTTATGGCTTTAATTATTTTGTGTGTTACATTATGTAAAACCATGGGAAAATCTGTTATTACAATCTTGTACCATATTTTTCTCTCTTACCATATCATCAACCCACAGTAATGGTGCTGCGGTAGCGTTGTCGCCTCACAGCAAGACATTCTCTTTCGATTCTCAGCTAGAGCGTCTTCTGTGTGGAGGCATGCATGAAAGGGTGTGCCTTAATTGAAGGTTGTGCATCAGGACTGGTAACTCGGCACGTAAAAATCCATTACCAAACATTAGCGGACTGGAGTTCCACTGTGGCGACCCCTAACTGGGAAAATCCGAAAGACACAACAACCATATTATCAATTGTTATTTCCTACAAAAGTATTTTTTCATGGTAACATTTTATATTTTCATTTATGCACTTTTTGTTTTACTCTTTTTTAGCATACCCCAAAATGTGTCATACTTGCACAGTTTTACTGCAAATCTCTCAACTTTTTCATTTATCCACTTAAATACTTTGTACAGATTTAATTAAGCAGCATATACCACTGGGTTAATTAACCCTAAACTTCATTCCTCTTTATTTATATACACAACTCCTCTTTTTACTGGGTTTAATCTAGAGCCTCATATAAATGAAAAAAAAATTATCTTTAATAATTCCTTTTAAGTTACTGTTGGCAGCTTAAATGAACTTGCTGCATATGTTAATTTTGACCATCAGTATTGAATTTATAAAATAAGCCTTTTTCTGCATGATAATTTATATGCTGTCCAGAAAAGACAGGTTTGTTTCAATTTTTCTATTGTTTTTCCTTGTTGAATTCTACTCTAATCTTTATTTCCAAATTTTATACACTGCACAAATTTAATTAATTGAAAACATATACCCTTTATCTTTACTACAGCACCTAAAGTATTACTTTCCTGTCTGTTTAAAGCCATTATCTGTGCAGATTATTGCTACATTTATCCAAATTTATTTTTATATTTGTCATCTGCATATGTTACTGGAACTAGAATTATTAAATTCTTACCCCTTCCGGTGTTATATACTCTGCCTCCTCCATTCTGTAATTTATTTCTCATGCTATCACATTCATAACTAATGCAAAGAGTAAACAACTCATTGGATGTTCTTGTTTTACAGCACTCTGTATATGTACCTCTTGGCTTAACCAGCCATGTACAAGTATTTTACTTTATCATGGTACATTGGCATACATAGTTTCCTAACTTTCTCACTTGTATTATAATCTTTATTACCCATATGATTTCATGTCCATTTATAGCCAATGCCTTATTAAGGACTCCAATCATGAATTTTTGCTCCTTTTCTATTCATAATATCATCCATAATTTCTCTATCATTAATAGTCACTCAGAGGTGATCTGTGACTCGCCTGCAAGGCAATTTTGGATCCTGCCCTACTAAGAGATGCTCCATATCCATAAGTCTAACTCCTTGCGCATTACCCGCAAGAAAGGCCTCCTCGCTAACACTCCAAGATAAATCTTAACGAGTGGATGGGAAACAAAGTTTACCCCGGGGATCACTTCAGTGGCTCTGCTGGTCAGAGGCACAGGGAACTAATCTAAGGGGGCGGCGAAAGCCAACACATTCTGGCTAGGCTTATAAATGCCTTCGGGCAGATAGGTTCATAGGTAGGTACTAGGCTAAGTCTAATATGCAACATGAACAAAACCTGCTGGAGAGAGAGAGGTCTGTCTCCCAAAGGCTCCCCCGTCTCTGGAATAAACTTCCCATACACATCAGAGTATCTCACAGATCCTCTTCAAGAGCAGTCTTGAGTCGATGTTAAACTTCAGATTTGTCCCAGGGGTTCCACCTGTGTCCCTTATTGTTAGGGGTGACAGGTGCTGACTGATGTTTCTTTTTTGGGGGATAATCTCTAGGCTAGGCTTGTAAGGGCCGCGGCGCCATTAGCCTAATAGCCTCTTATGAATTCTTGGCAACCCTTTCTATTTGTAATTACACATGTGTATATATATGTCTACTTTGATTCCCTGAAAACTTATTTCACTGAATGTAAGTACTTCTGGGCAAATAAAATGTATTTGCCCTTTTCCCCACTGTAGTGCGAACCTGGAGTTGGTATATACATATACACAACTGTCTATATATAGACAGTAAATCAAAATAACCCTCAGAAGTTTTGGGCAGTTTTAAATAATCTACTACATCCTGGACAAACTTCAACTCCAGTCCTTGCTGCTACTATTGATAAAAAAACCCTGAATATGTTTCTGGCAGTTTTAACCGATTCTTTACTGAGACAATTCAAGCCCTAGCTAGCCAACTACCTCCTAGCTCCCCTGGTCCTGAAAGTAGCACCCCTAGAAACCTGCTCGCATTCAACTTCCAAGCAGTCGCCACTTCACTTATCCATACCTTGATCAAAAAATTAAAACCAACTGCAATTTCTGCAGATCCCAACCCCCTGCCGACTACCTACAAATATCAGCTGATGCTCAATACTATTCAATCGAACCATAGTAGAAGCTAAAATTATATATATATATCTCCAAAATGCCAAGTGCACAGAACGTATAGGTGAGTGCACGGAATCAGTAGCATTCCCCCAAAACAATCCTAATTTAAAGTATTTTTTTGCACAAAAAGATCAGGTTTCACATACAAGTGCCCCAAGAGGTTTTCAATTTAAAAAATCAGAATTTATGCCTCCCTATCATGGTACAATAAAAACATTTGAACAGCTGGTACTAAAAGATTTGCATTTTAACCAGTCTCATGTTTTTTGTTCTGGATATGATAATTTGACTGCTTTGGATAAAGAAGCAGTAAAATCATTAACAAGTAATCAAAAAATCGTGATAGTGGGTGCTGATAAAGGAGGAGCAGTTGTCATATGGGACAAGGAACAATATTTAACAGAGGCACATCGACAGTTGTCTGACGCTGAATTTTTTTTAGCTATGAGTCATGATCCCACATTAGAGTATAAAATAAAGACAGATGAGTTTTTATTACAGGCCACAGATATAGGTATCACATCTACACTTAGTGGACAGCTACAAGTAGATCATCCAGTACCGCAATATTTTTATATGGTCCCCAAAATTCATAAAACACTTAACAATCCACCAGGATGCCCCATAGTAGTAGGTAGAGATTCATTGATCAAACCTCTTTCTGAATATCTGAATACAAGTTAAAAAACTTCTTTCATTGTTTACAGCCAGGGTCCGGGATACAAAACAGTTTTTGTCCTTAATGGACAATTTGCAAGTTTCATCAGATGATTATTTGGGGACCCTGGATGTTCAATCATTGTATACTAGTATTCCACATGAAGGGGGGATTAGAGCAGTGGAATTTTGGATGATACTTTCAGGCCTATACAGTATACAAGAACAAGAATTTTTGATTAAGCTCCTTAAGTGGGTGTTAGAACATAATGCCTTTTTGTTCTATAACCAATGGTATTTATAGATAAAAGGAACAACAATGGGAGCTACTTTTGCCCCCACTTATGCAGATTTGTTCATGGGTTTTCTAGAAGTCCAATATATATATATATATATATATATATATATATATATATATATATATATATATATATATATATATATATATATATATATATATATATATATATATATATATATATACAGCCCCTGCCTGTTTCAAAAAACCTCTTATGTGGCATAGATACCTGGATGATTGTTGGGTTGTGTGTGTGTGTGTGTGGGGGGGGGGGTGATCAGGCTGCTTGGCAGGAATTTGTAGATTTTCTTAATGTAAATGAATATGGCATTAAATTTACAGGAGGGATCAATATTCAGGAAGTTGATTATTTAGATGTTAAGGTCAGTAAATTCAGCTGATGGCTATTTGATTACTGATCTATACAGGAAACCCTTCTCAAAAATGCATTTCTACATGCCAGCAGTTGCCACCCCCGCCACAAGATCACAAATATTCCAGGATCTCAATTTCAGAGGGTTAGAAGGATTTGTTTACAGAATACTACTTGAGAGACAAGCTTTGGACCTGGAAAGCAGGTTTATTAATAGGGGCTATAATAAAAGCAGTGTTAAACAAGCACATAGGGCATCTAACCACATGGACAGAACAGCATTATTGGTTGACAGAGAGCAAAACAGCAGGCCACAATGGGAACAAGTTAGGTTTATTACCACTTTTGGTACTAATACCTTCCGTATTAAAAATATTGTGGCCAAACATTGGCATGTTTTGCACTCTGATTCTTTTTTTACTAATATAGTAGAAGAATCTTGTCATTTTGGTTATAGAAAAAGTAGGA
>NC_056732.1:1227560289-1227621300 GCF_019279795.1 Protopterus annectens
ATTAATAAAGCTGCAGAAAATATTCTAAGAACTAAGGCAAGATGGTAGTGGAGAAAGGAGGTTCTGCCAATAGGGATTTCTCTAGTTAGGGATACAGAAAATAGGCAAGAGGGGGTTGAAAAGTGGCAAAAGAACCAAGGTAATTGGGAGCAAATAATTAGAGGGGGAAAGGTACAGAATGGGGAGAGGGCAAGAATTTGGACTGCAGGCTGGAGATTCTTCCCCATCAAGAATTGATGTCAGCCCTATTAAGGATTGATATCAGAGTATAGGCAAAGAGAAAGAAATAGATGGGTCCTAAACAAAAGGCATGTACTGGTAGAGGTTTTAGTAGAATCTAGAACAGAAGCTGCTGTTGAAAAAGGAAAAATTAGTAGACCATGTAAAATATTGCAGAAGTATAACAGTCAATCAGATGAGATTAGAAAAGATTGGGAAGAGACTGGATAAGATATTTGTAAAGAATCATTGGGGGATAATGTATGCCTCACAAATATGTAAAAAATCTAGATCATCTAGGATCTTTGCTTGGTAGTGTTTACATAGCTATTTTCATACCCCAAGTAGACTCCATAGAATCTTTCCTCGGGTCGACAAATGTTGGAGTTGTGATGGTAAAGAAAGCAGTAATTGGGAACATATTTTCTGGGAGTGTAATGAGTTGACAGACTTTAAAGATTCCCTGCAGGCTACTCTGTTAAAGGTGCTTGGTGAGCAAATTGGTGTTTCTAGAGAAATTATTTTCCTGAGCTGTGATACAGAATCAGAATTGCCTAGACATGGTAAGGGCTTGCTAAGTGTAATTATGGTGGCTGCCAAAACAGCAATTACTAGAAAATGGAAATCAAAGTCTAAACCAACCAACTGTACTAGAAGTAGCCTAGAGCATTTCTCCCCGGGCCTCCGCTGGAAATTGGCTTCGTTCCAAGTCAGTCTTTCCGGTTAACAAATGTTAAATAAATAAAATAATATAGTAACAGAGATAAACAATTGGAATTCAGATCTTTAGAAAAGGGTAGGAGCAAATTGCATAGAAAAAATGTGATTTGCGAACAGTATGTACAGGGGAAGAATGAGGTTTTAAAAGAGTGCAAGATTTGAATGAGCTACGTAATGTCAGACTACTAATGATTGGGTAGATTATAAATGATGTAGAACGTTTGCATGTCAGTATGATTTGTGATGTATAATGCTTGCAACTAAGATTGTCAGTATGGTTTGTTTTCATTTATATAAATGTAAGATTGCCTAGGTCATAAATGAAGATGTTTCTTTAAAAAATGTGGCTTGTGTAAGGACTGTATATCTGGATCATCTTTGTGAAAAGTAGACCAAGAGAATTGTTGAACTGAAAAAAAAAATCAAAGATGTGCAGTATCAGTTTGAACATAACACGAGGTTTTGGCTTGTGTTGCCTTTTTCACCTTCCATAAAATCTGAGATTGCACAACACTGGGAAGTGGAAAAGCTTTATTATGCACACTTTGGTGATCTCATTAGACTCTTGTCAGTATTTTTTAAAAAAGCATACTCAACAATTTGTTTAAAAAAAAATACTCAATGTACAGAGTAGATCCCATAATGTTTAAGGGAGATTAAAGTAAATTCGAGTCTCTCTTGCTGAGTCTCTCACACATCTCTAGTAGCAGAAGATTAACTTAACTGTGCTGTCAATGATACAGTCCCAGTTAATTTGAATGAAGCTCTGCATGGAGAAGTAGGTCTTCCTTGAGTACTTGTTAACAGGTGCTGTATATTAGTCAACATTAACATTTTTGTTGTAATAACTTTTTATCTGGTAATGAAGTAATGACCTTGGACATCAGCCAAAATGTAAAGAATTGTACTGTGTCATTGCAGAAACTAAAAGAAGAATCTGAGAAGCTTCAGCAGGAATATGGTTTCTGCAATTTAGATGGGCACGTGGAAAAAATCGGGAACTTTAAAATCGAACCTCCTGGTCTCTTTCGAGGTCGTGGTAACCATCCCAAAATGGGGATGTTGAAGAAGAGAATAATGCCAGAGGATGTAATTATTAACTGTAGCAAGTAAGTGTATTACTTTTCAGATTGGTATTGAGATAATTTCCCTTACTCCTGGCATTTTTTTCAGAAAACGTATTCTTAAAAACTGAATGATTGAAAGGCAGAAAGGAATATGCTAATACCCATTTATGTAAGAAAAGTACTGTAATAGTAATTGAATTATTTTTATTTTAACTACTCCTGTTTTTGTTTGCAGTTTTTTGACCTCCCACATAATGTTGAATAAATCTGGAGTCCATTACTTCAGAAAATTATTCAGGTACTTGTAGGTTGTTTCCCAGTAAAACTTCCTTCCTACACTACTATACATTTTAAGCTGAATCCTTTAGAAATGTTTTTGTTTGCTAATTTATGTCTGTTTCGATCCAAGTTTGACCATTACTACAGGTGACCACACCACCTGTACTGCTTTCCAAGTTGTAAAATTAATTTTCTGGACAAGTCATAAGCTTATATGCAGATTTGTTATGCACTTTATAAGCTGATAGCACATATCACAGTGATATGACAACATGTTCAAAGCTATAAGTGACAGAAATCCATCTTTGAAGAATAAATATTTTTTTGTTTATTGCAGAATTGGTAGAGGAATAGCCAGACATTTTTGAAGTGCAGTACAATTTTTTTTGCTTCCAAATAACATTCAACTTTTGTTTTTTTATCTAAACATCTATACCCAATTAAAAACTGTTAAGCTCTATGCCATGTTTACTATAAGCTGTCATTTAGATGCTTATTCTTGCTTGACACCTATTAAAAACATTTAAACACAGTCAGCTGTTAAACTGTTTAAACATTAGATGTTAAGTTGTCCATCTTGCCTTCGTTCTTGCTGTTTGGGTTCGGAGCCGATCCTCTGCTCCGACTCTGCCTTCTTCTATAGCTCGAGAGCTGTTTACTGGCTCGAGGCTACCCCTTATCCCAGAATGCCCAGAGTCAGCTACCCAGATCTTGTTTGCTGCTTCACCTGCGAGGTTGCTTCGTTGCTGCTCAGGCTTAGTATAGTTTTTTTCTGTTATAATTGTTCTTAAAAAATTATCAAGTTTTTGTCTAACTATAGTACTTTATCCCTTATCGCTTTCTTGTGTGTTGTAGCTTTGTTGGCCATTGCTCCATAACTCACAAGCCTTCTGTTTCCCCTGAACTCGTTTAAATTGGAGAGTCCCCCCCCCCCATAGGACAGCAGTTTAAATTAGAGGGTCTCCTTTCTGTTCCTTAACTGTATATAAAAATAAAAAAAAAAAAAAAAAAAAAAAAAGACTGTTTCTTAGTTTAGTAGTATAACATTTTCTTATTGTTATTGTGGTTCTTTAGTTTGTTGTTAGGAAAATGTCTAAAGATACCAAGGTATATGGCTTCAAAAAGTGTGACTCATGCTGTCAGAAAATGTCTCTGACAGATGGGCACACTAGTTGTGTATATTGTTTGGACGCTGTTCACCTGCAGGACTCTTGTTCTATATGTCATGCTTTTAGTCCAAGGGTCCTGCAGGAGTGCAAAAACAAACTAATCCTTCAGGAATTATTGAAGCCTCAGGATTCTCCAGCTAAAAGTCTCAGCCAGCAAAATCCCCCCAAGTCTGTCAAGCCGTCGGCTTCACGTTTGGAGCCGACTCCTTTACTTGACCAACCAAGCATGTTGGTGCCAACTGGCACCGACAAGGCAACTCCTCCGTCGGCTGTATCTGCTATTTCGGAGCTGTCTCGGAGCCATAACAGACTGAGTTCTCCGTCCTTGGAGCCCATCCACTTGGCACCTCAGTCACCCTTGTTACAGAGTGAACGTAGCCGCCGTTCTTCCCATGCCTCTCGATCCTCTAGATTATCAGACCATAAGGTGGAGAGAGTAGAAAGTAGGTTGCTTAAGTCACAGGCACTGGCAAAATTACTGTCCAGCCCACCTCAGCAGGTATCTGCTTCAACCGCCTCTATTTTCGTTCCTCCTCCGACTACATTTAGCTCGGAGCCGGCTGCAGGTAGTAGAACCATCAGCGCCAATCATCTCTCCTTCGGTTCCAACGTCGGCTCCGATTACCTCGATTGTACTTTCTATCGAGGGATCTGGGCGCTGGGGCGCTCTCGTCGGCTCCGAGGGGGGGAGTGGCATCAGACCCTTGTCCGACCCTGTTCTCTCCTTCGGAGCTTCAGCGCAGTTGAGCTCGGCTCTAACATTGGCCTCGGAGTTGCCACCCTCGACGCGGAGAAGGACTCCAGTCTCTTCGGAGCCGGAGCTTTCTCTACCTAGAGATCGGGACTCCAAGTTTATGCGGAGTGTGCTGTCCCCCGAAACAGCTCTACTGCCAGCTCCATTGGCTCCTCCCCCGTGGTGTCTGTTCCAACCTCTACTCCTCCTCCAGACCCCAAGCGTAGGGAACCTATGCCCCAGGACACCCCATTGGGTGATCCCTCTTCTTCCGAAGCCTCCCCGATCACTCAGAAGAGCCTGCCTGGAAGAAGTGCAAGAGGAAGCACATAGACTCCCCTGAGTCTGTCACCTCAGATACAGACATGGATGAATCGGAAGGGTCCCCAAGGTCCCCCTCTGAAGATGTTTCCTTTTTGGACATCCTTGAAATGCTTAGAGGGGGGACTGGACTTCCTAGCCCCTACCAAGGACGAGTCTGTATACCTGGACGCATTTGGTTCCCGACCTTCCATCTCCTGGGTATCTCCTCCTTTCGATCCACTGATATGTGCAGTGGCTCGAAAGGCTTGGTCAGCTCCAGATTCTGTGGAACCTACTCTGAGGAGACCAAACAAATTTATTTTGGCCCCCCAGGACAAACAATTCCTCTCCAAAGGTGTGCCCATTGATGACCATGGTGGTAGCAGCAGCTACCAAGAAAGAGTTAGCAGAAACCTCCATCTGTTCATCCTTCAAATAGAGTCTCGGATGATGGACAGATATGGAAAGTGAATGTTTGCCTCAGCGACCTTTTCAATGAGGTCCCTGAACTATCTATGCCATTTTACACATCTTCAAATGGATCTCCTGAAAGAGCTTGGAGATACCCTTCAAGATCCTACAACTGAGGGAGTACCAGCCATATTAGCTTCTCAGCTTGCGACTCTTAATTCCATAGTCAACTCCTCCATGGGACTGATTTCCTATGCAGCCGATGGAGCGAGCAGAGCCAGGTGTGGCTCTCAGGAGACGTGCTTGGATGCGGCTGTGTCATTTTGCGGAACCCTTTCGAGCATCCTTCACCAGTACTCCCTTTGATGGCTCCTTTCTCTTTGGGCCTCAGGTGAAAGACACGTTGACCAGGTGTGAGCAGGAAGGCAAGACTCTCTCTGCCATGGGAGTCCTTTTTTCCACCCCTTCTAGACCTTATCCCAAGGGTCAGAAGAGTGGAAAGATGTGGTTCCGAAAATCCCAGGGACCCTTGCCTGACACACGTGGTGATTTTTCCCCAGGGGCAGAGGGGGAAACCGCAATAACAGACACCGCCCTCATGGCAGAGGGGGACCGCAAAACTAGGGTGACAGAGAAACCTTCTCTGCCAAGCCCTTCCAGCATCCCTGAAGAGTTGCCTGAATGCTCACCTCTGGAGGCAGTCGGGGGAAGACTTTCGCTGTATCCAAAAGCCTGGCAAAATATAACAAGAGACAGATGGTTAGTATCCATTATATCCGGAGGTTACAAAATTCCCTTCCATCAGTCCCCCATAGAATCGAAAAAGTCCATCCCAGATGTCCCACCCAATCTAAGGGATCAAGCAGTTGCAGAAGTTTCAAGACTGCTAGAAAAAAGACCCATTCAAGAAGTCCCCGCAGATCAACTAGGATCCGTAACTTACTCAAGATTCTTTTTAGTACCAAAAAAGACAGGGGACTAGTGACCAATACTGGATCTCAGCAGATTGAACAAATCTGTACAAAAAGAAAAGTTCCAGATGGTGACGCTGCAGTCAGTTTTCCCTTTTCTGGGTCAGGACAATTGGATGTGCTCGATCTTCAGGACGCGTACTACCATATCAAGATGGACAGACGCCCCAGGAGATTTCTTCACTTCCGGGTAGGGGCCAGCCATTACCAGTTTAGAGCTCTGCCCTTTGGTCTCACCTCAGCCCCCAGGGTGTTCACCAAGTGTATGGCAGTAGTCATGGCTCACCTGAGGTGTCAAGGATTCCAGGTGTTTCCTTATCTAGATGACTGGCTCCTGACTGCTACCACCAGTCATCAACTCTTAGAAGCATGGGATTATGCAATCACATTATGCACTCAACTAGGCATTACAGTAAATTTCGAAAAATCTTCCTTGTTGCCCTGTCAGTCTGTCACATACATAGGAGCAGAATTAAACACAAAAGAAATGTTTGCAAGATTACCACAGGAAAGAGTTTCCACTATTCGTCAAGTGTTAATTCTAATGCAGAGCAAAAGAATTCACTTCAGATATGTCCTTCAAGCTCTAGGCTCCATGACAGCTGCCATTCTTCTTGTCCCATTAGCACGTTTACACATGAGAATCCTTCAGTGGCTTCTTTTCACGCAGTGGTCTTTCCAGGAGCTACCCATGTCTCACATGATCCTGATCACAGAAACATGCAAAAGGCACCTTTCTTGGTGGATGGTCTCCTCACTAGTGATTCAGGGCAGACCTTTCATACAACCCCCTCCGGTAGCCACAGTGACCACGGATGCCTCCGTGATAGGGGGGGGGCATTATCTAGGCAGGACGCTCCAAGGCACTTGGCAACCTCTCGAGTACCATCTGCATATCAATGTCCTAGAAATGAGAGCTGTGCTCCTAGCATTGCAAGCCCTTCAAGACTCCCTTCCGGGACCATTGCAATCCAAACGGACAACATGTCAGTGGTGTGGTAATCAACAAACAGGGCGGGACCAGGTCTTACCCCTTATGTCAAGAAGCACTCAGACTGTGGCAATGGGCGATTTCCTCCCAACATTTTCTGATAGCAATGCACATCCCTGGGAAATCCAACGTCATAGCGGACAGGCTCAGCAGAGCTATCTCCATGCCTCACGAGTGGTCTCTGAATCAGGAAGTTGTGGATCTTATCTTCCGCAAATGGGGACAGCCTTGCTGCGATCTATTTGCCACTCCTCTCAACAACAAATGCAGCAGCTACTTCTCCCTACTTCCTCTTCCAGGTCATATACCCAGAGATGCTCTAGTCCACGATTGGCCTCAGGGACTCCTTTACGCATTTCCCCCTTTTCCCCTAATACTAAGACTCCTACAGAAAGCAAAATTGTTGGGTTGCAAAATGATCCTCATTGCCCCATATTGGCCTCAACAGATATGGTTCCCATTTCTGCACCTCCACCTTTTGGATCAACCGTGGATTCTGGACCCGGTTCCAGATCTTCTGATTCGTCAATCAGGCGGGTTGCACCAATCCCTTCAAACTCTTCAGCTCACAGCTTGGTTACTCCACTTCCAACCTTAGTCAGGCTTTCCAGTATCTCCCCAGCAGTCCGTGATATTATTGTTTCCTCACATAAGTCTACTATGAGGAAAACGTATGCTAGTAAATGGAAACGGTTTTCTTACTGGGCAGAATCTAGAAATTTGGATCCTTTCTCAGCCCCAGTCCATGAAATTCTTGAATTTCTAGCACAACGTTTTCGGTCTGGTGCGGCTTCCGCCACCATTAGAGTACATCTGGCTGCCATTTCTAATTTTCATATCAGTATGTTTAATTCTAGCATAATGTCTCATAAGCTCTGCAAGGCCTTTATGAGAGGAACATCTCTTCTTAGACCCCCAGTTATAGATCCTCCTCCTCCTTGGGATCTCAATTTAGTTTTAGCTTCCTTAATTTTGCCTTCCTTTGAACCGGCAGCATCATGTTCCTTAAAATTTCATTCTTGGAAGACACTTTATCTGGTTGCTATCACTTCAGCTAGACATGTCTCAGAACTTCAAGCACCATGTGTCCGTCCTCCTTACGTGGTGTTTCACAAGGACAGAGTTTCTCTAAGGACCAATCCATTCTTTATTCCTAAAGTCTGCCCAGAGAACAATTTAAATCAATCCATAAATCTCCCAGTTTTCTTTCCCATTCACAGCAACAAGGCAGAATACAAGCTCCGCCAACTGGATGTGCACAGACAATTGCGTTTTTACCTCCATAGAATTAAGGAACTAAGAAAGTCAGACCAGTTTTCTTTGTTATGCATTCAACAAACAATGTCCGCAGTGGCGGTAGCATTGTCGCCTCACAGTCAGACGCTGTCCGGTTCGATTCTCAGCTAGAGCGTCTTCTGCGTGGAGACATGCGTGAATGGGCTTACCTTCGTTGAAGGTTGTGCGTCAGGGCTGGTAACTCGGCATGTAAAACCAACTACCAATCATTAGTGGAACGGAGTTCCGCTGTGGCGACCCCTAACCGGGAAAAGCCGAAAGACACAACAACAGTGCATTCAACAAACAAGGTCTTCCAGTTTCTAAGGTGACCTTATCCAGATGGTTATCTGATACTATTGCCTTTATTTATCAGTTACAAAATAAAGAGCTACCAGCTAAACCAAAATGTCATTTTACTAGAGCATTCGCCACCTCTGTAGCCTTTCAGTCTAGGTTGCCCATAGACTCAATCTGTGCAGCTGCCACTTGGGCAAACCCTCATACTTTTATCTCTCATTACATGGTGGATATGGTCTCCCAGAGCAGAGCTTCCTTTGGTTCTACTGTTCTGAAGAGTCTGTTCCATTGAGCCACCCGGGATTTTAGGTGCTAGTGACGCTGTCCCAAACAGCAAGAACAAAGATGAGATGAACAACTTAACATAAAGAAGTTATGTACCTACCCTAACGTTCCATGTTAGTTGTCTTCATCTTGCCTTCCTTCTTGCGTTCCTCCCTCCTTCCCCCTTCCTAGACGATTGAGAGGAGTTCCTTTTGTTTTCATTGGCTGAGTATCTTTTATTACTTCACATGCCAGGTAATTTATGACTCTCTCCTTGTTTAGGTGTATTGGACAACCAGTTTTTAGGTAACTGGTTACTCTACTTATGTCTAGTGTGCGCTATCACAGACAAGATCTGGGTAGCTGACGCTGGGCATTCTGGGATAAGGGGTAGCCTCGAGCCAGTAAACGGGTCTCGAGCTATAGAAGATGGCAGAGTCGGAGCCGAGGATCGGCTCCGAACCCAAACAGCAAGAAGGGAAGGCGAGATGAAGGCAACTAACATGGAACATTATGGTAGGTACATAATGTCTTTATACTTGACATTTGGAGATGCACTTGTACATCATCATGCAAGGTGAGTAATGGTAACCATAAAAGTATAGCCCTGTATATTCTCCATATTCCTCTTGGCCTGAGTAGTTGTTCCATGGTTACCTCTCGACAGTTCCATGGTTATCTCTCAACAGTTCCATGATAATCACTTGACATTACAAAACTCTCTAATCCAACTCCCCTGGTCCAGGTATTCCATACTTTCTCACCTCCCCCTGACCTACTTTCATCCAGTGACCCATTTGTTCTGCCTAGGGAGTCTTACCAGCTGATCCCTTCCCCACCTGCTGAGAAGACTGTGGTGGTAGGGAGTGTACCCACTTTCATGTCTGTTGTTGCATCATCTCTCTCATGGAACACCAAAAGCAAGCAGTGGTTCCCTTGAGCTCCACTCCATGCTGCCTGCAGCAGGAAGCTTGCTTTGTCCCAGACTTACTAGCTAGTGCACGTGTACAGGGGCAGTGTGTGCTTGGTGGGTCTGTGCTTGTTTTGTTCAACTTCTAGTAGTCGTCCTAGCTTTCAGCCAAATGGCGAATGTCACCCCCACCCCAAAGGACAGGTGAGCTTGGCTGCAGCCGCTCACCTCCTTCTTACTCTGATTTGTCCAGTGCCTGAGCTGCTAATCAAACTAGTGCTTTATGGGTAGTCGTAAGGAGTTTACATATTCATAATATTGATGAGCTCATTTACATCTAGAGGATCTCTTGGCTTCCATTTCTATGTAATGGCTATTTTTAACTACTAGCATCAACAGAAATAACATCAGTCATTCTACTTAAGTACATAAGTTGTAGGCTTTCATTTTTGTATTACTTCTGTTTTAAAATCAGTTTTAAATGGATCTAAATGGGGATGTAGGACATGTAATGTGCAGGGCATAATCACAAACTATAATAGAATGTCACACCATTATTTAAATGTGTTTAACCATTTTATGAGTAACTTATCAATTCTGTAGGTTGAATTCAGGCCTATAGAATTAAATTCATATTGTACTAACCCAGATTTAACATCAGAAACAGTTGTCAAAGCCATCACCATATCATAAATACCCGCATATTTCACCACATGTGGAACTTAAGGGCCCAAGGTCCACATCTAACCTCTGATATTCTTGCTACAACATTCCAGTCCCCTAAGCAAACAGCTGTCCTTTCTTGGATAGCATTCTTTTCTTGAAATTCCCTAAATACCCTGTTTGGAGGTAGATGTGCACTGTATAGTTAGCTAATTTGCACTGGTGTAGTCTTTGATCCTGTCTTATGTGCTGCAAGTATTTTACTGTGTGCTTTTTGAATCACAAGGAATTATGTAGAAATTCGTAGCATCACATGTTTTCTTTTTCCACTGTGAAAGAATGGTGCCAGCCCTCTTCCTCTTGAAACAACAACTTTTTAAGTGCATCATGCCACCACCCAGTGTGCAATGCTTTGTAGATAAGGTAGCCTATTTCTTTAGGCTAGATTGACTAACCTATCAGCATTCCATATGACAAAAATTCACCCACCCTTTTTAACAATTTACAGCTTTGCCAGTCTTGTAGATACAATCGGTAGTCTTAAAGTCACATAAAGCAAAATCTCCAGTATAAAAATTTCATCCCAGACTTCAGGTTTGAATCTAGCTTGGTATTTCTTATGGAACCAAGAAATTTAGGAACATTTACCGAACAATTACACTGGCGATTTACAGAAAAAAATAACCTGACGTTTGTGTTCTACCATTAAAACAAACAACTAACATATAAATGCATGTAATTTACCCAGCTCATGATGCAAGCCTTTGCCTGTAAAATCTTCCATTGCTAGTTATCACACAAGTCCCTTGGTCACGTCTTTCTTTCTTTGGAGTTATCTTGTATATATTCCCTTCACCATATTACAGGTAAATAAATATACATTCATCTTGGTAAATAACACAAGCTTGTCTTGTGTAAATCTAAATTAAAATTGCTGTGCTTCATGTGTTTGGTATCAATGATTTTATAACATGACATGCATTTAAATATACTTCATATGAGTGTACAAGTTTGTCCTAACACACCACAGCACAGCATCATATAGAAGCTGGCTCCTTATAAACCCGTAGTTTCCAGGGGAGGGAAGTATAAATTCCCCTAATCTCCTGAACATTTTTGCAGAAGTTGTATTTAAAACCATTATGTGCTGTCCATGTCTTAATTTATATAAGGTCCTAGAAAATACTGGTAATCCCTCATCCCTCTCCAGTAGACCTAATCATAGCATTGATAATTACTAACGCTATCATAGGAACGTTGTATAAGCAAAGCAATTGAGTCACAAGGCCTTTTACTCCTTGACAAGACTCACCATCATGTTGCACCACCCTTCGGAAGAAGGGAAAAGCAGGTCATTCCTGAAGTAAATTTATGGGTGCCCATCCAGTCATCCAGATTGGTTGGAAGAGTTGCTATGGTGTCACTTTAACTTTCAGGAGGAAGCCTTTTCAGAGGTAGGATAAGCAATGGGTAATTTCTTTCCTGTACATTTTAGTTATGTGCTGGTGGGGATTTAAATTCCTAGTTTTGGTAGTAGCGAAGCTATTTGACTTGCAAAGATACAGAAGATCATGGAGGAGAGGGGCCCCTAATGGTGTGTAATGCAAGGCATGGGTCATCCCACAAGAGTACCTTTCCCAGTAGCTCAGTGACTTTAAACCAGCAATCTTCTTGGTTAGGAACTGATGAGGCCTTTCCATTAATGTGTGTAGAAAGGTACATCCCAAAAGGAGTGCTGTACTCAGTTGTTTTAACCATGGCTGCATATAGAGGAATGGTGACTTCTGAACTGGATGTTTATGCCTTTAGCTATTAGTTGTGATAAATAGAAGGGTTTTTCAACTGCTGTTGCAAGGTGGTCGAATGAGAAGGAATTATTGATGCTCTTTTGAGGATCCCTGACTGCAATTTTTGGAGTATGGTATTGACTTTATGTACATTGAGGGAGAGATTTGTACCAAATGTGACAATGCTGCACTTTTTCACATTTAATTTTAGTCCTTTTTTTTTCGTACTCCATTTGTTTACAAGGTTTAGTTCCTAATGTAATGAGTGGGTATCAGAGGGAGATTTAAAATTACCTTTGAAATTACATCAGTTTGGGCAGTCATCACCTGAAACAGGCAGGTGGGCAATCATCCATTGTTAAATACCCAGTATCACTCAGTTTAGTTCACTGTCCGGCTTTGCTTGCCATCTGCCTCGGTGCTATACTTGTCCCACTTAGCTATACCAAAGATTCAAGAATTACTATGGACATAATTAGGAAACACTGGGGCTTGTTAACCACTGACCCCAGTATCAAAAGAATAGTAGGTGACACACCTAGATTCCTTTACAAGAACAAGAACTCCTCGAAGAGGTTGTTGTGCTATCCGGACAGTTACAAGCATGATGAGTGGGATTGAAGCGACTATGACACCCTGTGGTAATTGTAACTTTTGCAGTTTCATAGACAAGTGGATGCTTTGAGCACCCTGACACTGGTCATAGGTTTAGTTTTAGGTTAAGGGCTACCTGTATGACTATGCATGCCATCTTTTTTTCTTATCGCGCACACTACAAAGCATTTTATGTTGGGAAAACCAATAGAGCTTTGAGGGCTAGAATTACAGAACACTTGCATAGCATACACTGTGCCTCTACCACCAATGCCCTCTTTAAACATGTGATCAGTACTAACAACAGACACACCTTCAAGTTCATGGTTATTGACGGAATTTATCCCAGCATTAGAGGTGGTGACATCAGGAATCTAACTGAAACCAGGGAGGTTAGATGGATGCTAAGACTGAGAGCTGATCAGGGTAGTGGACTTAACGATTAAGTCCCACTTAGACCCATTCTGAAGGCGTGTAGTCTTGGGAGTTAAAATACTTTTATATTTTTGCTTATTTTTGTTTTTATATTTTTTTGTCTGTTTGTTTTATGACATTGACGTTTTTCTGCATGTTGAATTTCTCTTTGTATGCATTTTTTCTGTGTGCAGTTTCTGCAGATATGTATACATTTTTACACAGGCTGTGGTTTTATGTCATTCTCCTGTACCTGTGACCCTTAGCATGTGATTGGTTGCTTAGTAATTGGATTGCCTATAAGTAAAGGTTGCTCTTATCTCTGTGCGTAAGGTCTGATGAAGCAAAAGTGAAAGTGCTTACCTATTTTATTTGCTTGGTAATAAAACAAGTTTTTATCTTCAGCTGGTGCGTTATTCCATTGGTCGTTTTGTTTTACATTTGGATTAAACTTGTAACAAAATTGCAAGATTTGCCACCAACCAACCCTACATCTCTCACCACTGCCTTTCGGTAAAGAAACTACAGTCACTGTAATTCCCTCAACTCCCTCCTATCATAACTTCAAATAATGCACTACATCCTTAACAAACCCTCTACCTGCCCCACCCTCTCTTCTCTAGTATCCTACTATACCCCAAATCATTCACTCCGTAGCTCTGACCAACATCATCTGCATATATGTAAGCCCAATGAAACCACTGGCAAAATGCTCTATAAATACTCAATATGATGTCTCTTTCGATCCTTCTCACTAATGGATTACGGCTCTGACTTGCCACATTTTTTCAGACTAGGAAACAAGTCTTCAGCTCCTCCCACTACCCACAATGCCCTGCAGTCTAACCATCCTCCTCAGATCTCATTTGCTGCCAGTGGAATCAGACATGGTCGCCTGAGTCTTGAGCATTCTTGGTAGTTTTGGTTATCTTCTTTTCAGATAATTATTTCTTTACTTGTTAATTTCCTCCCCTATCCTTTAAGTGTGCATGGGGTTTCTCTCTATTGCCCTTCTTTTATCTGAAGCTTTTCCTGCACTCTGGGTGGCAGTTTCTTCTGTTAGGCTCCCTTTTGTTTTTCCTGTCAGGTTTCTTTTAGGGTTTTCCTTGTTTTTGTGTGTGAATGTTTGAAGTTTGTTTCTTGGATGATGGCTGATAAACCATCGGGATTTAAACAGTGCTCGGGATGTGGACGCAGGTTCTCACATCCTGATGCACACTCGTGTGTTTACTGCTTTACTGCAGAGCATCTGTGGTCGTCCTGCTCTATTTGTGAAAGCTTTAACTGTAGAGCTATAGCCGACTGCAGAAACAAGTTCATCTTGAAGGGCCTTTTGCCTGCTTCCTCTTCAGTGGCTCAAACTCCCACCAAGAGCCAGAGCCTCCAACTCCAAGAAGCTCCCTCACAAGTCTTCAGGGGCATCTTCGGAGCCACTTGCTAAGGTTTGGAGGCTGTCAGATCATAGGCCTACTTCAACGGACCTGAAGCTGTCTTCGGATCTGTCTGAATCCACTATCACTAGCTTACCTGATACTGCTGCCCCCTCCTTTTTGAATCCTAAAACTTCGGATCATACAGCAAGGGGCCCTACAATGCTGGGGTTCGAGTTGGCTCTGCTCCCAGGTCTACAGCAGACTCCCTCCAGGCACTCTAGATCCCCCTCTGTGGCTTCCTCGAGGTCTTATAGGAGTCTTTCGGTGGCAGACGTGGACAGGATGATCAGGAAGATCCTCAAGACCCTGATTCAGCTGAAGATCTTCTTGGCTCCATCTCCCACAGGTTCTGCAAGTCTCTTCTTGCCAGTCCAGTCTCCTTCAGCTTCGGAGTCACAGGGTCATGGCCGATCAGTTGCTCTGGGGTCAAGTGTACGGAGGCTGCATTGTCCACTCCGACCGTTGCCTTGACTTCCATGGTTTCATTGTCATCAAATCATAGCGAGTCTTGGATCCGTGAGATCCCCGTTGGATCTGGGGAAGGGGATTGGCTCCTACGTTGCCGGAGCCATCTTTTCCCTTCAGCGTTGGACATTTCGGGTCTGATTGTTCCATTGACCTGGGGCTTGGGGAATTCCGACCCTCTCTTCCTCTGTAGCTTCAACTCTGGTGGAGTTGGGGAGGGATTCTCCGGGTCCTTTGACATTCCTAGTGGTAGAAAGGGCTTTCTCTACCCACAGGGATCTGGTCTCTTTGAGCCATGATTCATCCCACTGACTTCCTTTGGATCAGAGACCTGAACCTGTCGTTCCTGTCCTGAGTCAGCCCATCCAGACTGGTCTCCAAACACTTAACCCAGAGGGAGCCCATTTCTCCTCTGAGACTTCCCAAGAGATCTGCGGCAAAGAGGTGGTTGGTCAGCCCAACCTCCCTCTTCTGAGGAGTCCATATTTTTGGAGGCCTTTGGGATAGGCCCATCTACATCCTGGGTGATTCCTCCGGTGGGCAGATTAGTAGATTTGGTGTCCAGCTGGGCCTTGAAGGAGCCAGACTGTCGAACTGATCCCCAGGCAACCCGAAAATTATTGAAGTAAAGGTATTCCAGTGGATGCCATGGTTGTGGCAGCAGCCACCAAAAAGGAGCTAGCAGAGCTCCACTGTCCATCCACCAAACAGTGAGTCCAGAGCGATGGAAAGGTTTGGGAAGCATGTTTATGCCTTTGCCACCTTCTCGCTGAGGGAGTTGAACTACCTGGCACATTTTACCATCTTACAGAGGGACCTGGTGAAAGAGCTTTTGGACTGTCTGGCACAGACCATGTCACCGGAGGACTGCAAGAAAGTCTCCCCCTGACTGACTACTCTTTCATCCTTGTCCAACTCATGCATGAGGATAATTTCCTATTCCATTGTTGGCATCCAGCTCAGGCATTGCTATTAAGGGACATGCCTGGATGAGGCTTTGTGATTTCGTGGAGCCCTTAAAGGCGTCCTTTAACACCCCCTTGGATAGATCCTCACTCCTTGGTCCATCAGTCAGAGACCCTAACCCACAGTGAACAAGAGGGGAAGACTGACTGCCATCCAGGTCAAGTTTTCCACTGCACAGCTCCCCTTTTTCCAAAAATCGGAGTGGTGGAAAGAAAACCTAGTTCCATAAATCCCAGGGGTCTTGAGATCAATGCAGGGATTTTTCCATCCAGGGACAGAGGAGGAAGTTTCAATAGGAGGCTGCCCCAGAGGCAGAGGGGGATCCACAGAATCAGGGCTTCAAGGAGCCTTTCTCCGATAGGCCCTTTCAGCGCTCCCTGACTGCTCATCTGTGGAGGCAGTCAGCAGTTGGTTCTCTCTACACTCTAGGTCTGATATAACAAAGCAAGTGGGTGTTAGCGATTATATCCAGAGGTTACACTATTCCCTTCCAAAGTTCTCCTCCAGAGAGGTTAGGGACTCCCAGATGTTCCATCCAGTCCGAGGGAGTTTGCAGTAGCAGAAATTCTAAGTCTGCTGCAAAAAAAGTCATCCAAGAGGATTTGGAGCTTACTGTCACTTGCAATCTATACCAGAGCTAAGCAAGTTAAACCTGCTTGCAAAAAAAGCAAAGTTCCAAATGGTGATGATTCAGTTATTCTTCTGCTGCTGCAGAAGGATGATTGGATGTGGTCTGGGGACATAAAGGATGAGTACTATTGCATCAAAATAGACAGGTGCTCTAGGAGTCATCTGCACTTCGGCTAGGAGCCAGTCATTTTCAGTTCAGAGCTCTGCCCTTTGGACACACCACAGCCCTCAGGGCGTTTACCAAATGTATGACAGTAGTAGCAGTTCACCTCAACCTGCAGGGATTCTGCGTGTTCCCTTACCTGGACGACTGGCTCTTTACTGCCCCAAGCAGGCATAAGCGAATACACGCCAGAGATCACTTCTTTAACCTTGCCAACCATCTGGGTATTATTATAAATCTGGCAAAGTCCAATCATTCCCTTGTGCAGACTTAAGTTCATTGGAGCTGCCTTGGACACAGTCAGATTGCTGCTCTTCCCCTTCATCACGTCCTAACCTTGACAGATCTAGCTTCTCCCCTAGCTAAGCTAATTCACGAAGCTCTAGATTCTATGCTGGCTGCCATCCCGCTGATGCCTCTTGCAAGATATTTTATGCAAATCTTCAATGGACTCCAGCTGCACAGTGGTCTGTACTCTACCAGCCTCTGTCTGTTCCTATCAATCTGACTCCTGTTTGCAGAAGGCATCTTTAATGGTGGCTTCTGTCGGATGACCTGACATTAGGTAGACCTTTCCTTCTCCCACCCCCTTCGCCACGGTGACAGATGCTTCCCAGTTGGGTTGGGGGAAGCATTACAAAGGGGAAGATGGTCCAAGGCACAAGGACACCCATAGAAACCAGATTTGCATATAAATGTTCTGGAGATGAGCTGTCCTCTTGTTGCAAATTTCAGGACGTTTTCCTTCTAGGAATGATTGTGATCTGCACAGACATGTCAGTCATGTGGTACATCAACAAACAAGGAGGAACCACTCTTACCTACTGTGCAGAGAGGCCATGAAGGTGTGGGAATGGGTGATGCCTTTGAACCGTTCTGCTTGCAACACACATTCCGGGGAAGTCCAACATCCTGGCAGACAAGCTCAGCAGGTTAATTCTGGCCCCTTATGAGTTGTCTGTTAGTCAGTAGCAGAGTTGATCTTCTGCCAGTGGGGCCAATCTTGCTGTGACCTATTTACATCCCCCCAGAACAACAAATACAATTATTTCACTCTGATCCCCCCTCCATGGGTGTCCCCAAGGGGCACTGTGGTTCATGATTGGTCCCCCGGTCTCCTCTATGCTTATCCCCTCACTGCCTTTGATACCAAAGTTTCTTCCGAAAGCCAAGTGTCTGAAGTCTTCAGTAATCTTCATTGCCCCTTTCTAGCCTCATCAGATTTGGTTCCCATTCCACTGATCTCATCTGAAGTATCCTCCATGGATTCCGGCGCCCAAACAGGATCTTCTTTCTCACCCCATAGAGGGTTGTCACGCCAATTTGATGTCCCTCAAATTGACCACTTGGTTTCTCCACTTCCAGTGATCATTTGAAGGTCCAAGCTTGCTTCCCCAGTCTGAGACATTAGTTTGGCCTCTAAAAAACTAGCTGCTAAGAAAGTTTACAGTAGCAAATGGAACAGGTTTGTATTCTGGCCTTCCAAAGAAAACATTCATCCGTTTTCGACACCTATTTCTGATCTGTGTTTCCTTGTATCTCTTTTCAAAGACTGAGCTAGTTTCTCCACCATCAAACTTCAGTTTGCGGCTAACTCTAATTTTCATTCTGCAATGTTCTCAACTGCCCTTCAGCTTCCAACCTATGCAAGGCCTTTTTCAAACGTTTTTTTCCTCCTCAGGCCTCTGATAAAGGATCCCTCTCCACCATGAGATCTCACTGTGGGTTTAGTAGAGCTTAACTCTGAAACCCTTTGAATCAGTGGATGACTGTGACCTAAAGTTTCTTTCATGGAAAACAGTTGATGTTCTGTAGTCCTCTCACACCTTCATTCTTGCATATGGGTTTGGAGCCAATCCTCGGCTCCGACTCGGCCGATTACAAAGCTCGACGTCTCTAAGTTTGCTCGTGGCAAGGTAGGTATCCCATAATGCACTAGTGTTCTTTTTTGATTGAAAGCTTAGTATTAATATCTTACTGTTATTAACTTGCAAGTAGTTAGTGTGTTTTCTGCAGTTTTATTGCAAATTTTCTGTGCACCAGATAGGATTCGGAACTTAACTCCAGATTCTTTTTAGTGCTAAAATGAACAGGGGACTGGAGGCCCATCTTGGATCTCAGCAAGTTAAACGAATCAGTGAAGAAGTCCAAGTTCCGAATGGTAACACTGCAGTCCTCTATTAGACCTCCAAGATGCGTACTACCACATAAACACACAAAAATGGACAGAGCATCAAGGAGTCATTTACGCTTCTGGCTGGGAGCCAGTCATTACCAATTTCGTGCTCTGCCCTTTGGTCTCACCACAGCCCGCAGGGTGTTCACCAAATGCATGGCGGTAGTAACAGCTCACTTGAGACATCTTGGATTCCAAGTATTTCTGTACCTGGAGGACTGACTCCTGACTGCCTCCACCAGGCATCTACTTCTACAAGCCAGGGAGTCAACCATCCAAATCTGTACTCAGCTAGGCATCACTATAAATTGGGAAAAGTCTGCCTTGTCGCCCTCTCAATATGTGACTTTTATAGGCGCAGAAATAGACTGTCACAATGATGGCTTGCCTTCCTTCAGACATTGTGAAAAATCTAAGACGACAAATATACAGCCTGCTTCCCCAACACAAGGTCAAAGCGAAGACCATGCTCAAACTCCTGGGAACCATGGCCTCTACTATAACCCTAGTTCTGTTAGCCAGGCAACATATGAGAATTCAGTGGCTACTCTTCTCCTAATGGTCCCTTCAGCAACTGCCTCTGTCTCATCCCATTTTAATGACGGGATCTTGCAAAAAGGACCTTCGTTGGTGGATCCAGTCCAATCAACTAACAATAGGGAGACCATTCATTCCACACCAACCCGTTGCTACTGTGACCACGGATGCCTCCCAGATAGGGTGGGGGGGGCATTATCTAGGAAGGACAGTCCAAGGCACATGGCAAGAACATGAGGTTGACTTGCATATCAATGTTCTAGAGGTGAGAGCAGTGCTACTAGCATTGCAAAGCACTTCACGACTTTCTTCCTCTAGTGACAATAGCAATCCAGTCAGACAATATGTCAGTGGTGTGGTATATAAACAAACAAGATGGAACCAGATCCTACCCCCTATGTCAAGAGGCTGTACTTGTTTGGCAGTGGGTGATATCTTCCCAACACTTTCTAGTTGCAACGCATATCCCGGGAAGAACCAATGTGATAGCCGACAAGCTCAGCAGGGCAATCTTGATGCATCACGAGTGGTCTGTGAATCAGAAAGTTGCGGAACAGATTTTCCGCAAATGTGGACAGTCTTGCTGCGATCTGTTTGCCACCCAAATGAACGCCAAATGCAGCAGCTACTTCACCCTTACCCCCCCCCCCCCTGGGGAGACACCGAGAGATGCACTTGTGCACAATTGGCCCTCACAACTTCTTTATGCTTTTCCTCCCTTTTCGCTAATATTGAAAGTTATCCAGAAAGCAAAGACTTTGGGAAGCAGAATGATTCTCATCACTCCTTACTGGCCTCATCAGATTTGGTTCCCCTTTCTCTGGCCTCACCTTCTGGACGATCCATGGACTGTGGAACCCAGTACCAGATATTCTGACACATATGTCAGGCATGTTACATCCCTGTCTCCACACTCTCAACTTGACAGCATGGCTGCTCCACTTCCATCCCTAGTCAGGCTTCATGATTTCTCCCCTGCGGTTACGCATATCCTTATGTCTTCTCAGAAACCTTCTACGAGAAAATTGTATGCTAGCAAGTGGAAAAGACTTTCTCTCCGGGCAGAAGCTAGGAACATAGATCCATACACAGCCTCCATTCCCTTAGTGTTAGAATTTCTAACCAAACTATTTCATCAGGGATCAGCTGCTGCTACAATCAAAGTTCAATAAGCAGCTATCTCCAATTTTCATGTGGGGCAACATGAACCTAATCTTATGGCTCACAGATTGTGTAAATCATTTTTAAAAGGCACTACCTTACTAAGACATCCTTTTCAAGAACCTATATCTCCCTGGGATCTAAATTTTGTTCTTTCAAAACTTAGCTCACCGCCTTTTGAACCTACACATACATGTGATTTAAAGTTCCTTTCATGGAAAACCATTTGTCTGGTAGCCATTAAGTCTGTCAGAAGAGTGTCAGTGCTGCAAGCACTCCGTCAAACCTCCTTACTTGATATTTCAAAGAGACAGTTTCCCTTCACACTAACCCTTCCTTCGTCCCCAAGATTTGTTCACAATCAAATATTAATCAAGCAGTTGAGCTGCCAGTCTTTTCCAAATCATACAAACAAAGCGGAATATAAGTTTCATCAACTTTGATGTACACAGTTAAGGTTCTATCTACATAGAGCCAAAGCGTTTAGGAGATCAGACCAATTTATATATTTTTCAGAGAAGAGAAAAGGAATGCCAGTCTCCAAGATAACTCCATCAAACTGGATTTCAAATCGCATATCTTTTATTTACTCTTCTAATGGTAAAGAACTCCCATTTAAAATTAAAGCTCATTCCACCAGATCTATATCCACATCTGCAGCTTTTCAAGCCAGAATTCCAATGGACAGTATATGTGCAGCAGCAACTTGGGCTACCCCTCACAGCTTTATTACTCATTACAAATTGGACTTGGCCTGTAGGGATAGAGTCTCCTTTGGTTCCACGGTTCTTAGGAGTATATTCTTGTGAGCCACCCGAGAATAAGGTGCTAGGGACGCTGTCCCATCTGTAAGAATGAAGGCAAGATTGGACTACAGAACATAAAGAAGTTATGTACTCACCATAACGTTCCATGTTTGTAGTCCATCTCACCCTTCATTCTTATGAACCCACCCACCTACCCCCGTCCATTTATCCTTAGAGGATCTGGAGACAAGATAGTGTCTATCTTCCTTAGAGTTGCAGACCTTTCATCTTTGTTTTTCCTTGTGGAAATACCTTTATATCACTATTATAGACAGCAGCAAACAAGATCTGGGGACTACTAGTGCATTATGGGACACCTACCTTACCATGAGCCAGTTTAGAGACTTCGAGCTTTATCATCGGCCGAGCCTCTGCTCCGAACCCATATGTAAGAATGAAGGGCAAGATGGACTAAAACATGGAACATTATGGTGAGTACATAACTTCTTTTTCTCGTTGTCATCACCTCAGCTAAAAGAATATTGGAAATTCAGGCCTTATCCTCTAAGCCGCCATAAATAATTTTCCACAAAGATAGTCTGCCTTCGTACAAACCCTCCTTTTTATGCCCAAGGTAGCTACAGAGGGCAGTCTTAACCAGACTTTCAAACTACCAGTCTTTTTCCCTAATTTCTCCAATGATGAATAATTGTTACATTCATTGGATGTTCACAGACAGTCATGTTTTTATTTGTACAGGACAAAGTCCTTTAGAAAATCATTTCAGTTGTTTCCTTCTCTGCTAGCTGTCTAGCTCAGGCAGTTTCAAGGGTTACTCTCACCAAGTGGATTACAGACTATATCTCCTTTATGACAAAAATGGTTTGCAACTACCTTATCTTCCTAAGGCCCACTCCAAGTCTATGTCCACTTCATCTGCCTTCTCTTCCAGGGCCTCTTTAGATGATATCTGTGCTGCAGCCACTTGGTCTAAGGCCCATATGTTTGTATCACATTATAAATTGGATCTTGTTTCTGACAGCAGGGCATCATTCGGTTCGGCAGTGCTCTGGCATGTCCTTCCTTTAGACCACCCAGGAGTTGTGTAGCTGGGGACAATACCCATTCATGAGGAGGAATGAAAGAGACATCAGATTTATTAGTTATGTACTTACCATAACTTGGTATCTGTGCTGTCTTCTTCATTCCTCCTCATCTTCCCACCCAGCCATCCGCCTTCCTGGCACTCTAGAAGACCTGGAGAGAATTATTTTTGGGAACTGTGGTTCCTGGGTTTATTGAGCCTTTGGTTATAGAGACACTTCTATTTATACCCATATAACTGTATAATTGAAAATTTCTTCTCTTCTATGCTCTCTGTTGTCTATGGGCAGCAAACTCAATTCGAGGAGGTTTGCCAGAGTGCAGGATGTTGTGGGTAGTGGGAGGAGCTTCAGACTTGCATTCTAGTCTGAAAAAAAGAACTAGGAAACACCCTGTCAAATTCATGGATCTACTCCTGCCAGGACCCTATATAACCTCCCCCTTCCTCATCCTCTGTATAATGTTTTCACAACTCTAGCTCCCTAGATTGTTCCACTATTCCATATTTCTACCTCATTCAAATAAGTGAAGTATCATCATATGTTTTAATTTGTTGCAATGTATGTTTCAATCTATGTACCAAGTGATGCCTCATTTTATGTTTCTATGTTCGTTTTAAAGTTATGCATCAACTTGTCTCATTTTATAGTTTCATAGGTAGGTACTAGGCTATTGGCCCTGGGGACTATATAAGCCTAGCCAAACATTACCCTGGCTTTTGCCACCCAAGAAAGTTATTTTCCTGTGCCCCTGTCAAGCAGAGCCACAGAAGTGATCCCTGGGGTGAATTTCCCATCAAGATTTTTCTTGAGTGCTAATGAGGAGTTTTGTTTGATATAGATAGGTAGTATGTTCCAGAGTATGGGAAGTCTCTGGGACAGGAATCTATCCCTCCAGCATGTTCTGTTTATTGTGGTGACAATGTTTATGTCCCTAGAGCGTGTAGCTTGGAGAGATTGGGATTTCTTTACGTGGAGCATGTCCGACAGCTCTGGGTTTGACATAGCTTTGTATGTTAGGCAGAGATCGCCTCTGAGTAGGCGATATGCGACAGAGTAAAGCTGGAGTTTTTTGAGACGGTCTGAGTAGGTAATCTGAGGCCAGTAATCCTCTCTGTGAGGTATTTCTGTGGCCTTTCTAGTTGTAGATGTCTTGTGAGGTACATACCAAAATGGGGCATTGTACTCTATAATGGGTCTAATGAGTGATGAGTAGAGGGGAACAATGACCTCTTTTTTTTTTTTTTTTTTTCCCTGGATGAGAAACCTTTTGTGATGAGGTGTGCCACGTAGAAGGATTTCCTGACTACAGTGGCGATGTGATTATCAAAGGAGAGACTACTGTCCACCAGTTTCCCAAGGTCTTTTAATCACACTTTTGGTGTTACGTAGACTACCGTCTGTGATAGTTCATGGGTACAGAGTTTTTACCAAAAGGGATGCAGTGCAATTTTTGGCATTGAGCTTGAGGCCATGGCTTTAACACCAGGCGTCTGTCTCACTGAGGCCCTTTTGTAGAATGTCCACATCGTTAGGAGTTTTGATTATGGCTCCTAGTTTGCAGTCATCTGCAAACTTTGTTAGCCAAAGACCTTCTGTGTTAGCCTGTACTTCAGAGAAGTAGATACCAAACAGGAGAGGACCCAGGACTGAACCATGTGGTACTCCAGTTGTCACTGGTCTGAAGTTGGATTTAGTCTGCTACTTTCACAGTGTGGGTTCTGTCAGTGAGCCAGTTGGCAACCCATCTTGTGACATAGAGATTTTATACCTAGTTTAGTGAGTTTGTCTACAATTCCAGAGTGGGGGATGGTGTTGAATGCTTTGGCGAGATCTAGATAGGCTGTGTGAACCACCTTACCCTCATCTACGGCTTTGGTGACCGCTTCAAAGAAGTCTGTCAGGTTTAGGAGACATGATCTGCCTTTTACGAACCCAAACTGGGTAGGGTCCAGAGTTTGGAGATTACCAATGTCATTGTTTATAAGTTCCATGATGATGCGCTCCATAGCCTTGCAGACCAGGCTCATCAGTCTAATAGGGCAGTAGTTCCCGGGGTCTGTGGTGGCTCCCCATTTGTGGATTGAGATAACCATTGCTGTGTGTCATTCAGTGGGCACAAAGCCTGAGGTGAGGCTATGATTGGACATGGTACTTAGGTGGGGTGCCAATTCGTTCTGTAGTTCATGTAGAATGCAGCCTGGGATGTCACGTCCCATGGATGCTGTGTTCTTGGCTTTGGAGAGTATGTTTTTTTTACCTGTGCAGCCATGATTACAGGTACTTTGCATTCTTCCGATATAGAGATGGGCCCTTTAGGGGGATGAGAGACGGGTAAAGTTAGCACTGAACCTATCTGCCAGGATGTTGGCAATATCAGATGGTTCTGTATATTTAGTGCAATTGTGCTGTACTCTGAGCAGATCTGAGTGTTGCCATTGAGATTCTTGACATAGCTATAGAATGCTTTTTGGTTGTCTTTAGAATCAGTGGCGATTTTGTTTTCGTAACTAGCTTTGGAGGATTTTGATGGATCTCAGCTTCTTACTGAGGCTGATCATGGAGTTCCTCCAATGATGGGATTTTACTCTTTTTGCAACAGTTTCTTTCTTCTGTTGTAGAGTTTTATAGTTTGGAACCAACAGATTTGCTTCGTTTTTTTGGAGGATAGCATCTTGCTTCTGTTTGGGATTGCACGATCCATGCACTCATGTAAGTGATTATTAAGTGCAATTGTATAGGATTCAGCAGTCGTATCTCTGTTGTCTGTCAGCATGGGTGTCGTGAAGTTTGCCACTTCTGTCTTAAGAAGCATGAAGTTGGCTTTGGAGAAATATTTTATGGTTGTTTCCCAAATGGGGGGTGGGGGTGGGATGTGGATGGCTAGGGTGATTTGCTTGTGGTCTGATCTGACCAATGAAGAATTGACCTGTGGTGTGGATCACTGTTTGCCCATGTTGGTAATGACCAGGTCTAGGATATTGCTGCCCCTGGTGGGGGTGTGGATAAGTTGATCCAAGGCATTGCAATTTGTGAATTCTAGAAAACGTTGAGCACAAGAGTTGGTACATGAGTAGATTTCCCAGTTAATGGTGGGGTAGTTAAAATTGCCCATTATTAGGGTGTTAGGTTGTACCCTAATATTTTCCAGTGTATCAAGAAATGAGGAGTGGGAATCCTGGGGCATGGTGGGGGATCTGTAGCAAGCTGCAATTTGCATTGCGGTCTTGCCCAGAGTTATTTGCACTTGAATAATCTCAGATGCATTATGCTGAGCAACTAGCCTGGAGGCGTGGATATCCTTAATGAATATGGACACGCCTTCACCTTTAGTGCTTCGGTCCAGGTTAGGTGGCCGAAAGGTGTGGTATGAATTATAGCCTGGTAATGCAGGGGTGCTCTCTGGTGCCTTGAACCAGGTCTCTGTCACTGCACAGATGTCGATGTTCTCCATTTTAAAGAGTGCCTCGAGTGAGTGCATTTTGAGGTTTAGACTTCTAGCATTAAGTAGCATTACCCTTAGATTTTGCTTGCTTGCTTGTACCTGTTACGGTGGTGAATTTGTCATTTGAATCTTGCCTAAAAAAGCACTATTGGGGTGGCAAGAGCCTTAGCCAGTATCCAGAATCCCAAGGGAGACAGGTGCAGGCAATCTCTGGCAAAGCATTGTGGTTTGTCGATCATGTCATCCCAGGCAGACAGATACTGGATCCCCTTAGAATGACACCAGAAGCTTAGCCAATTGTTGAAGTCAATCATTGTGTCCTTGTACTGTGATATCATTCTGGGTGAAGGCAAGGTGCTACTCAGGGCTAGGGTCATACCTGCCTGGGCTACAAGATCAGAAAGCTCCTTCATGTCTCTCTTCATGTAGTCCAGGGAGGTACGTCTCAGGTCATTCACTCCAGCATGGACAATGACAGAGTCATATTTGTACTTGCTGTACCAATGTTATGTTTCAAGCTTTGTATTTTTTAAACTTTCTTTCATAATGTTTGTAATGTACTGGAGCTTTTCTGCTCTGGTCACCAATGAAAATGGGCTCAGGCCCAGTTGTACCAGCCCAGTTAACAAATGTCAAATAATAAAATAATAGACATTCCAGGCTTTCTTCCGCAGTCCAAAAGATTTTGATTTCTTTCCACAAAACTACCAAAAAAATTGCAAGAATAAATGGAGAATTCTCCATATGGGCTCAACAAAAGCAAATAGATCCTTTTTCAGCTCCTACTCTAGCAGTGTTGGATTTTCTGGCTTCCATTTTCCAAAATGGAGCCCACTATTCCACTGTAAAAGTTCAGCTAGCAGCTATTTCAAATTTTCATGTTGGAGAAGATTGTTCATCTCTAGCTTCATCGAAACTGTGCAAGGCTTTCCTTAGGAGTACCTTATTACTTCATCCCCCAATCAAAGCTCCAACTCCTCCTTGAGACCCAACTATGATTTTACAGGCATTAATTCTTCCCCCTATGAGCCTGCAGCCAAGGTATGTTTGAAATTTCTCCTGTGGAAAGCAGCTATTTTGATAGCTATTACCTCAGCAAGAAAAGTTTCTGAACTTCAAGCCCTGCCTCCTACATCTCCTTATTTGTTTTTTCATAAAGATAGAGAGCAATTTTGCGCACCAGTCTTTTTTTTTTTTTTGCCTGAAGTTGCTACACAAAACAATATCAGTCAATTAACTTACTGTTTTCTTTCCCAATTGTCAAAACAAAGGGGAATACACTCTACATCTACTAAATGTTCATTCTGTTGCGTTTTTACCTGGACAAGACAAAATCTTTCAGAAAATCTGACCAACTGTTCCGATCTTCAAGAGGGGGAAAGCAGTTGCTAAATCCATGGTGGCTAATTGGTTAAGAGACTATATTTCTTTTGTTTATTCATCGAGAAATATTCCTTTACTTAGACAAGTCAAAGCTCATTCTATGAGATACATGGCAACATCTCAAGATTTTGGTTGTGTCTTTTGATATTTGTGCAGTTGTTTCTTGGTCAAGTTCTCATACCTTTATTACCCACTATAAACTAGACATCATTTCCAGGAATGGGGCTGCTTTTGGCTCTGCAGTGCTTCAGAATATCCTTCCATGAGGGGCCACCCTAGATTATTGTTGGTGGGGACTCTGTCCCACAGGTTGAGGAATGAATGAAAATGACATTATCAGATAAAAAGATTATGTACTTACCATAATGTCCATATTCATTCTTAGTCGACCTCCCCATCTTCCATCCCAATGTCCATGACTGACAGAGCTGATGGATACGCTTATGTTCCTGTTTTAGCTCCTGAACTTTGTTCTGTCTCTTTACAGCCAGTACCTACCTATATAAAGATATATGTACACATATATAAATTCCTGTATACAATTAGTAAAATGTTTGCAGCAAACTCAATTTGAGGTAATTTGGGGGAATGAGGTATTTTAGATAGGAGTGGAGGAGCTCGAGCTTCAAATCCTAAGCTTGTAACATGGCCGAGTTGGATCAAACCCACAGGTTGAGGAAGAATGAAAGTGGACAACACAGATGGAACATTATGGTAAGTAGATAACTTCTTTTTACCCTCCCTTTCCTGTTCTTCCCATACAGTAATTATACACCCAAATGACCATAGATTTAATCACCTGTCCAGCATTCTTTTAAAATATCTGGTAATACCAAGACCTACTACTGAACCGCAGAGAAAGCTATATTTGTATAAAACAGAACACACCATGTGATTAAAAAGGTGGCAGTTTAGCGATTCATAAACAATGGTAGAATGAGTGTTTTGCAAGCGGTACACAGAAGGGGTGCAATTTGTGTAGGATCTGGAAACTCTCCCTAAATGGTTTTCTTTCTGTGTCACTTTCCCTTCACTTTTCAAAGACAACAAATATACATTGCACAAATATGCTTTCTCTTTTAGCTATTCATTCCAGCACTATGTAAATTGCTCATTTCCTGCTTTCTGTTAATTTTCACTCCCCTGAACATTATTCTGTGTGTATTGCTCCCACAAATTCCATATATTTCTATGTAATTGATCTTTTAAGATCTCAACTCCATGTTTTATCTCTCACAATATTCAGTATTTCATTTATGGGGTTCAGAATTTGATTTCTGTTTAGAATTCAATTTCCATTTTCTAGTAGTTTCTTTTTTTTGGCAGCCAATATGTCGGTAAACTTAGCAAGATCTTACTATGTCGAATTAATTCTGATCCTTTATCCCAACTCGAGTCATGTCTTTAGTTATAATCATTTGCTTCCCCAACTTTTGTGACAAAGTACGCTGTATGGAATTTTTCTGCTCTGCCAACATGTTGCATTCCCAAAAACTATGTTTCAGTTAATTCTCATTGGCATCGCAGCTCTAACAATTACTGTCTTCCTGAGGAAAAATTTCTTTGAAGTCTGCCTGGGGTATAAAAACACCTATGCACATAGTTCCATTCAAAAATTCCTAAACTTCTAGAGTATGTTGCATACTTGAGAGTTTATACAGCTGTCCTTCCATGTGTTCCTTTGTAGATTGCCTTTCCAGCCTCTCTTCCAAATCTGTTCTTATCAATCCTGATTTTTTTTTTATAGTTTTGTAGTGTTTTATATGAACAACTGCATATCCCTTTTTAACAGCAGCTTCTGTTGTAGAGTGAACTAAAAATTCAACTAGTGCTAGTCTTTCATTTAGCATCCATTCACTTTCTCTTTGCCTATACTCTTGTTACCAATTCCTGGTAGGGAATGCAGTCTTTAACCTGCAGTCCAAACTCATGCACCACTTCTTCCTACTCTACCTTGACCTCCATATTTATTTGCTCTCAGTACCTTGGTTCCTCTGCTAATTTTTCCAATAGTCTATATACCTACTGATAAAAAAAAACCTCCTTTCCTGTATTGGCTTACTTGTTAGAATACTTTCTGCTGCTTTATAAATATATTCTCTAAGGTGGTTGTTCAAATCATACTCTTATTTTATGATTTCTCACCCCACCCATTTCATTGTCCTTTCTTCCCACTTTGCTTTGTAACATTCTGCTTACATTATGTATGTGAGCCTTACTGCATAGCTGTAAAGTATCCTGCTAGTCGGGTAATGCTAAATCACCTTGTTCTTTTAAAAAGCTCTTTTTTTTTTTTTTTTTTTTTCCATTAATTATGGTCCACAACTTCTCATCTTATTGATAGTCTGCCTGACCTGTATATGTTGACAGCTTCGTAGGGATTTAGGTCGGTACTAGGCTATTGGCCCTAGGGCCTATACAAGCCTAGCCAAAATGGTACCCTTGCTTTTGCCACCCAAGAAAATTATTTTCCTGTGCCACTGTCGAGCAGAGCCACAAAGGTAATCCCCGGCGTGAAATTCCTATTTCCCATTGTCTAAGAGGAACCCACACACCTTAGTTCTTGCCTCAATATACAGTGGATATGAAAAGTTTATACACCCCTGTTAAAATGCCAGGTTTTTGTGATATAAAAAATGAGATCACAATAAATCATTTCAAAACTTTTCCCACCTTTAATGTGACCTATAACCTGTAGAATGCAATTGAAAAACAAATCTGTTAGGGGAAAAAATATAAAAAATCAAAAACACAATACACTGGTTGCATAAGTCTGCACACCCTTAAATTAATACTTTGTTGAAGCACCTTTTGATTTAATTACAGCATTCAGTCTTCTTGGGTACACACCTGCCATCAATTAAAGAGACCTTGATTAACCCCAAATGAAGTTCAGCTGTCCTAGTAGGATTTTCCTGATATTTACTCAGTTGCCTGCTACAGCAAAAGCCATGGTTCACAGAGAGCTTGCAAAGCATCAAAGGGATCTCCTTGTTGAAAGGCATCAATCAGGAGAAGGGTACAAAAAAATTTCCACAGCATTGGAAATACCATGGAACACAGTGAAGGTCATCAAAAAGTGGAGTAAATATGGGACAACAGTGACATTGCAAAGAACTGGATGTCCCTCCAAAGTTGATGACAAGATGAAAACTGGTCAGGGAGGCTGCCGAGAGACCTGCAGCAACACTGAAGGATCTGCAGGAATTTCTGGCAGGTACTGGCTGTGTACTACATGTGACAATCTCCCATATTCTCAATATGTCTGGACTCTGGGGTAGGGTTGCAAGATGGCAGCCTTTTCTTGCACAGAAAAACATCCAGGCCTGGCTAAAATTTGCAGAACAATACATTGTCTCCCAAAAGCATGTGTGAAAATGTGTTATGGTCTGATGAGACCAAGGTTGAACTTTTAGGTCACAATTCCAAAAGGTATGTGTGGCGCAAAAACACCACCATCACCACGGTGAAGTATGTTGGTGGCAGTATGCTTTGGGGTTGCTTTTCTTCAGCTGGAACTGGGGCTTTAGTCAGTGTGGAGGGAATTATGAACAGTTCCAAATACTAGTTACTTTTGGCCCAAAACCTTCAGGTGTCTGCTAAAAAGCTGAAGATGAAGGGGAATTTCACCTTTCAACATGACAATAACCCCAAGCACACATCCAGATCAACAAAAGAATGGCTTCAGCAGAAGAAAATTAAAGTTTTGGAGTGGCCCAGCCAGAGCCCAGACCTAAATCCAATAGAAAATCTGGGTCTATATTAGAACACCGAATTTTCAAAATTTCGAGTGTTCTAATATCGACCCATTTTCAGCGAACACTGAAAATATCAAAGGAACGGAAAAACTAATTTTTTCCTAGGGTTGTCCAGTTCTGTTGCTTTGGTATTTTCAGCACTGTGGTGGAATGTTACGGGTAGGGTTCAGGTAAGTGTGCGATTGTGTGGACGTGCGGGTTTAGGGCAGGTTAGGTGAGTTAGGGTTAGGGCACGGGTGAGGTGACTGTGCGATAGTGACTGACCTTAGGATTAGGGTTTGGGTTAAGGTAAGTGGATAGTTAGTGGTGTATGTATATTTTATTGTAGGGTTAGGTGTAAGAGTTTAGGTGCACGTGTGTGGATTGCTGTTTGTTTGGTGTGTTTGTGTTGTGTGTATGCGTTTTGGAACAGCAAATTTTTCCCTAGGAAAAAATTTGCTGTTCTGTATGTTTGAGGTTTTAAATTTTTGATTAAAAGGGTCCGATATTAGAACACTTGAATTTTTAAAAGTTCGGTGTTCTAATATAGATGCGAAAATCTATGGGGTGACCTGAAGAGGGCTGTGCACAAGAGATGCCCTTGCAATCTGACAGATTTGGAGCCTTTTTGCAAGGAAGAGTGGGAAAATATTGCCAAGTCAAGATGTGCCATGCTGACTCCTATCCAAGAAGACTGGATGTTGTAATTAAATCAAAAGGTGCTTCAACAAAGTATTAGTTTAAGGCTGCGCACACTTATGCAGCATATTGTATGTTTTTTTTATATTTTTCCCTAACAGATTTGTTTGTTTTTCAATTGAATTGTACATTTTATAGGTCACATTAAAGGTGGGAAAAGTTTTGAAATGATTTATTGTGGTCTCATTTTTTATATTGCTAAAACCTGGCATTTTAACAGGTGTGTGTACACTTTTTATATCCACTGTATGTTAGAAACAAGGGATTTTTCCCAAGAAAACAGGCTAGAAAATGGAAACCATGAAAATTTGATTTTTTTTTTTTTTGAGTTAGCTGCTGCAGATGGTAACTTTACAGCTGCAGACAGTTTATCAGGAAATTACAAAAATGTGGACCAAGGTATTTGTAGAAGAAATATGATTAGTACTTAAAGGGGAACTGGCAGGCAGTTCAGTAAAAGTAAATTAAAGTTTGAAACTGAAAGAAATTAATGCCTTTGCAGGTAGTTGCATCACTGGGTGCCATAATACTTCTACATTAAATATAGCAATGCACAATTTAATTTATTCATAGTCCGATCACTTTTCTCAAAACTAAAAATCTTAACAGCATGCAAGTTGTTTTTTCACATCTAAGTGGGGGAGGTAGGACAAGGACAGATTGCATCAGAGCAAGGATGAACACAAGAACTAGCATGCACTTCCAGCATGATTAAACAAAAATTTACAAAATGGAAAGCCTGTGGGGGTAGCTATCTAATTTAGGCAACTGCTCCTATGTGGGGAAGTGGGCTAACTTCCATTTTTGGAAAGTAATGCATAGTTGTCTGCATTTAATGCAAGTTAAAAGGGTGCTGGGGATTCAAAATGTATTTAAGGTTCTGTTTGAGAGTTTTTATTTGAAGTAAAACGGTTTGGAAAAATGTGACCTGTTCAAGCAGAAATGAGAATCAGTGATTGTATACACAGCCTGAGAAAAGTTGGAATTATGCATTCAACTGAACCATCATGCACAGTATGTGAAAGTAATAGCTTCTTACCAGAAAGCTTCCCTTATCAAGTCTGTCATAGAAAATCAATGCCATTGCGGGTATAAACAAAAAGAGTACTGAATTATATTAATAAGTGTAGGGTGCAAACAGCAAAGTTGCAGAAAACAGATTTGATAGAAATGAGTATGTGAATTTGGTAGATATACTAATTCAGAATAAATATTCAGCAGCGTATCAGGGATGAAGACAAACTGATTGCGAGAGGGGCACTGAAAGCACTAGAACAGGAGAGGAAATGCAATAATTTTAGATTTGTGGTAATTATGGGTGAGCAGGAGTAGTGGAAGCTAGGTGAAGAAGGGAGGTGATGATTAGTGATCAGCAGTATGGTTTTATGCCAGGAAAGAGCACTACAGATGCGATGTTTGCTCTGAGAGTGTTGAAGGAGAAGTACAGAGAAGGTCAGAAGGAGTTGCATTGTGTCTTTTGTGGATTTAGAGAAAGCATATGACAGGGTGCCTAGAGAGGAGTTGTGGTATTGTATGAGGAAGTTGGGAGTGTCAGAGAAGTATGTAAGAATGGTACAAGATATGTACGAGGGTAGTGTGACAGCGGTGAGGTCTGCGGTGGGAGTGATGGATGCGTTTAAGGTGGAGGTGGGATTACATCAGGGATCAGCTCTGAGCCCTTTCTTATTTGCAGTGGTGATTGACAGATTGACAGACGACATCAGACAGGAGTCCCTGTGGGCTATGATGTTTGCAGATGACATTGTGATCTGTAGTGAGAGTAGGGAACAGGTGGAGGAGACCCTGGAGAGGTGGAGATATGCTCTAGAGAGAAGAGGAATGAAGGTCAGCAGGACTAAGACTGAATATATGTGTGTGAATGAGAGGAAGGATAGAGGAATGGTGAGGATGCAGGGAGTAGAGCTGGTGAAGGTGAATGAGTTTAAGTACTTGGGATCAACAGTTCAGAGTAATGGTGAGTGTGGAAGCGAGGTGAAGAAGAGAGTACAGGCAGGATGGAGTGGGTGGAGAAGAGTGTCAGGAGTAATTTGTGACAGACTAGTACCAGTAAGAGTGAAAGGGAAGGTCTACAAGAGGGTAGTGAGACCCAGCTATGTTATACGGGTTGGAGACAGTGGCATTGACAAAAAGGCAGGAGTCAGAGCTTGATGTGGCAGAGTTGAAGATGTTAAGATTTGCACTGGGTGTGACGAGGATGGACAGGATTAGGAATAAGTATATTAGAGGGTCAGCCCAGGATGGAAGGTTTGGAGACAAAGCCAGAGAGGTTTGGACATGTGCTGAGGAGGGATGCAGAGTATATTGGGAAAAAGATGCTAAGGATGAAGCTGCCAGGTAACAGGAAAAGAGGAAGGCCTAAGATCAGGTTTATGGATGTGGTGAGAGAGGATATGCAGGTGGTTGGTGTGACAGAGCAAGATGCAGAGGACAGGAAGAAATGGAAACAGTTGATCTGCTGTGGCTACCCCTAACGGGAGCAGCTGAAAGAAGAAGTTGTTGGGTGATTAGCAGGGAAGGAGAACTACATTGGAATGCATTTATAGTCCACCTAAAACTATTATGGATCTTCAAATTTTGGAAATAAAATATTAGCTTTCAGTGTGGACTTCAAACTTGATTTGCAAAAATGAGAATGAGTCAGTGGAAACTATAAAGGAAATTATAATAAAACCCAATAGACTGAAGAAATCTGACAATATTTGGAATGAAAGATGTGCATTAATAACAGGCGCTTTATGCAGTTGTTTAAAATCTTACCATAACAGTAGATGTCCTTCACTTCACTGTTACAGTATTCCTTACTGTAAGGATTCTCTGCCAAGGGCAGCCCGATGTCCGGCGAGTATACCAAAGCCTTAGGATTACTACTAGTACATCATACGTCACACATGCTCCCCACTCACAATGTAGGACATAAAGGTGACCTATCTCAGAACTGAAAAGCCCCAGGAGGAACAACAGTTCAAGGAGTAAAGGAAGAACATGTGCATCCGAGGATGAAGACAGAAAAAAGGAGTGCAAAAATGGGGAGGAGGGAGGGAGCAAATACTGCAACAGTGAAGGGGAGGACATCTACTGTTATGGTAAGATTTTACACAAATGTACTATGTCCTTCTATATATCACTGTTGCAGTATTCCTTATTCTAGACAGAGGACAAAAGCTCAAGAAAAAAAAATAGGGAGGAGGAAGGTCCAGCAGAGGCCTGAAGAAAGCAGTGCAGGACTTCCCTGGCAAATCCAGCTCTAGAAACCACACCCAGTTTGTAATGTCTAGTTAAAGTATGTACAGAAGTTCAGTAGCTGCTTCAAGGATAGAATTGGTAGCCAATCTTTTGAAGAAAAGCACCAGATGAAGCCATGGCCATGGTAGAACGAGTCTTTACAGAAAAAGAAATGCTTTCCCATGAATAGAACAAAAAGAAATGTCCTTGGAGATCCAAGAAGAAATTGTTTACTTAGAAACAGACAAATCTAGAGACCTAGGATAAAAAGAAACAAAAAGTTAAACAGATTTGCAAGTGGTTTTAGTCTTATATAAATAATATTGGGTTGTCTATGCAAGTCCAAGGTCTGAAGAATGCATTACAGTCAGAAAAATACTGTCCTACTTTAATACCACTAGTATAAATATTGTTCAGTGATGAGACCCCCCATCTCGTATTTAAAATACCTCTGCTTATTCTTTACAGAATAATATACAGGTTGCTGTCATGCGTTTTATTATACACATTTTACTAAGAATGAAAACTTAATACCTTCAGTCTGTTCTTTGTCCTTTTTAACCTTAATGAAAGTGGTAATTGTGCTTTTAGAGTCTTTTTACCAATTAAGCACAGTGAACAAACTTCCAGTCTTTTTCAGCCACTTCTTACAGAAGGCACAGTCCTCTGGTCCAAACTGCTGCTTATGAAAATGGCAATTTACAATTCTTCCCTTTGTTTCCTACGTTCACATTATTATTGACATTCATCTTGACTAGCCAGCACCAGTCTCAAGTTCAGTTCCAAGGCAGTCTTGTTTTTTTTCTGGTCATCTCCTCTGCTGTGTCTATTGCACAATCATTTTTCCTTTGGAGCAGTAAAGTAGGTTTTAACTGTCAATTTCTCTCTCTGGTCTTTGCTACTGCCATAATGAGAGGACTCCACTTCAGCTTGCTTGACTCGCTGTTTGCTGGATAAACTTTATTTCCTCTTTAGCCTGTTTTGCATCCAACAACATCTTGTATCCTGTAGGAAGAATATTCTAAAACAGATGGATATTGCAACTTAAATCTCATACCTAACTCTTAACATCTCCTGGTTGCACTGCTAAACTTCTCTTCTGCTTGCTACACAATGAGTAGTCATTTTCCAAAACCATTCTGGTGTCCCTAATTTTTACTATTTTTCCTTTCCGACACAGTTTTGTCAGGGGCAGTTCTTTCTGCTGGGATGACTACACCTTTACTAATATAAGTGTTGGCTGCTTGCTCAACTCCAAGATTTGGAGCATTTATATGGCGAGTCATTTTGCTTAAATATCAGACCAGTTGCTAATTTGTACATAATTAATGCATTCTTTTTCTCCCAGTTTCTCCGGGTAAATTGGAAAATTTTGGGGTTTCTCTGCATGCTGTTTAAGCCTCATATTTTTTCAGTTTTTCTTCCATTTCGTCCTCTATCTGCAGTCTTACCAGCTCATCTGCATCACCACATAAAACATCTTCGATTCTTTCCAGCCTGTTGTCATTTAGCTTTTCTCAAATATCTTGTTTGTTAAACACTTCTGAATGCATAGATTTATTTTTTCCTCTAAATTATTGGTAGTCCTTTTCCATAGCTGAATTCTAAAGTGCTTTTTGCTAACAGCTGCAAGGCTGTTCCCACCAGATTTTTTTCTCCTTTTCTAGTTGATTTACTCTTTGTCAGGATTTCTTCTTTGATATCTAGGCAGTGTAGTAGCTAAACAGTAATTGAGTTTTATCCAAATTGATCACCTTTACTTGCTATTTTCCCAAGTTTCTGTTTTTCACACAAGGAGAACTCTAATCAGTCTACTGATCAGTGTGCAGCCATTTTGGAAAAATTCCTCACTACAGATTCCTTGGATGCAACTTGGCAAGACCACTAGAGAAGACTGAGGATCACTGGGATCTGGGACAAACCCAGAAGAGAACACCCACGAAACAGGTGATGGCAGCCATTTTGGTTATCAAGGCATTCAAGATTATTTGAAAACAAGAATGTTACATATTCTCACAGACTTGACAGGAAGGGAACCTCTTCCTGACTGTTGTGCAGGTTTGCAGTACAAGCATAGGATCTTGCCCAGGAATTATAACCCTCTGGGCCTCTTTCTCATCTTAGTAGAACACCTTAGCAAGCCAGCTGAGCAGGACAGAGAAACGCCCACACAGGCAGATACTACACTATTTGTTTCTGGACTTTGATGTGGAGTGTACCAGAGGTAGATCTTTTTTTCTTCTCTGGGAAAAAAGTTTAGAATATTCTGCTCCAGGATACCAGTAGCAGGGAACTCGGCAGACAGACACCTTCAGCGTAAGCTGGGCTGGTCTGTTTCTCTGCACTTCCTCCAGTATCTTTAATCCCAAGCGTGTTACAGAAGGTAAGGCAAAGTCATTGCCATATACGACATTGTTTGTCCTTATTAGACATAGTTGAAGGGAGAGAGAGCCTGTAATTTTTCTCCCAAATGTAGGCCACTTGACACAAAAGAGGGGGATACCCATACACCCCAAACTGAGGACTAAGGATTAGCCTCATTAATAATCACTCATTTCTTTTAAGTACATGCTTTTAGAGAATGTGTTCTACATTCTAAGGAAGGCTAGCAGACTAAAATGCAAGAAAATTATACCCAAATAAATAGAATACCTCCTTCCTTTGGTGCTTGAGGGATGGATCTGAGCTCAACACAGATCTCCTGTCCTTGATATCCACTTACTTGTCAGATCTTTACAAAACAATGTTATCTTTCAGCCAATGTTAGCTTTATCTGTCTTAGGATTCCCCACTGTGCGTCTTATTGTCCGTAAAATAGTATTCCTAGTAGGGTCCTACAAAGTTGTCCTTCACTAGAAGATTTCTCCTATTAAAAAATAGAGAGTAAATTAAAGTATTTTATTAATTCCAGTTAGTAACCAGATTTGGACTCCTTGGTACCCTGGTTCATCAAATACTGCACATTTTTAATTTCCACTTTTCTCCTCCATGTTTTAACCCCCTTTTATGCCGTAACATAATTCCTTTTATGTGGAAGAAAGCTACAACAACCTCCCCATCCAGAATGAACCTATATGTATACCCAGACGGCCTTCACCCTGTTTATGTACTTCCTGCACTTGCCAAATGGGTTACGTCTTGTTTTTATATCACCAGCGCGACTTCTGTACAGGCTGTAGTCCAACCACGGCTCTCTGGAAATTCACAAATGACGTTCTTTGAAACACGGGCAAAGGAAATCTGACCAGTCCTGTCTCTATAGCTCTAACTAAGACATTAGACTCTGACTGTCTCCTTTTTATTGATACCCTTCTTTACTACCAGAATTAGTCTGAAAGCCTGTGAAATGTTTAACTACTAGCTAAGTCAGGCCTTTAAAGCAACAATAGGCAGTCATTTTTTTCATATCCATATCACCTGACTAAATTCCACCAAGGCTCCGCACTTGCTGTACTTGCATTTTCCAGCTTTATAAACAAGTTATCTACTGAACTTCCCTACCTCCCAGTAATACTATATGGAAATAAGGCAATCTGCTGATCAAGCCACAGAATCAGACAGACATCAAAAATCTGGAAAGTTATCTTAAAGCAGCAGCTTTCTGTTTGCTTGACCTGAAACTCCTAAAGAACAAAGACTGTGCTGTTTGGAGCCATACAGAATCAAGCATTTGTCCCCTTGGAGTGGCGTGTTAATAACCCTGTAAGCTTAATTAACCCGTTGAAACTGCAGCCCCCTTCAGATACTTTGGACTTTGGCTTGACCGTACTCTTAGCATACAGCACAATTTTCAACTGATCTAAAAAAAAAATGCAATTGCTTTTCTGATACTGGGAAATCTGTTTGACCTCAAAGTGAGAAAGAAGAATATCTATAAACAAATGTATCTACATGTCCCATACTGAATACATTCTTCTTTTAGTAGCCTCAGATGAAAAAAAAAACAAAAATGCTTAAGACATTGCAGTCCACCCCATAAACAAAATGTGCAGGCGTATAACCCTGGCTGCATTAGGAGAGCACTGTTCTGTGTTTCAGAAAGTAAAATGGCTACCAGTCCTTGTAATAGGTCCTGTACTCTGTACTCCACAGACTTCTATCTAAAATTTAAATCCGCTTCATGCTGGCAGATAGCCATACTAAGCAATGAAATTGTACCTTCCACTGCATACCCCACAACACACTCTGGTACATTCACCATGTTATAAATTATGGGAGTCCGTTCTCTATGCTTAACCAAAAAAAAAGTTTGCACTCAAGCTTTTGAAAGTACTTTAGACCCTATCCTTGTAAAGAAGCGCAGTGCATCTACTTCAAGGGTGACGTTACGTAGTTATAAATTATGAACAAAGAGCCCCCATAGGAGTACTCCATCAGAAGGCTAGTAATGTGTTGTTGTTGTATGTAGCTTAATGCTGTGGTAATTCATCAGCTGTAAATGCAGATTTTACTAACCACTTACCATGCAGTACTGCTGCCAGTTAAGACAGTCATATAACCGTGACAGTCCTGTACAATAATGTCAGTACTACTTTGCATTCTAAAATAATCACGTTATCTATAACATACTGCATGGTGTTGGTTCTCTGTAAAGTTCTTACTACTGTGTATTTTTAAGTATTGACTACAATGCAATGAAAAAGCCCCCTTCCTGATTTTTTATTTTTTTGCATGCTTGTCACACTTAAATGTTTCAGATCATCAAACAAATGTAAATATTAGACAAAGATAACCCAAGTAAACACAAAATGCAGTTTTGAAGTGATGGTTTTATTTAAAGAAAAAAACTATCCAAACCTACATGGCCCTATGTGAAAAAGTAATTGCCCCCTAAACCTGATAACTGGTTGTGCCACCCTTAGCAGCAGCAACTGCAATCAAGCGATGTTCTTCGTGTTTCACTGTTGCAATCATCACATTTGGGTTATCTGCCTACAGATAGCCCTCAGCCAGCCTGAATACCAGAATCTTGGGATTTCTGCGTTGGATGCTGTCGCTTCTTCCATGTTGTCAGGGGTATAAAACATGCAGCTGATGCCATTACATCAGTCTTTCTTGCCGTGTGGTGCCCGAAGCAGTTTGCAAGTGCTGGTCGGCCAACTCCTGAAGTTTTCATTTTCGAGTTTCAGAGCTGAAGTCTTCTAAAATATAAGTACCCCGTTGGGGATCCTTTTTTCTTGCTCTAACCGATGTCAGAAAAAATTAATAATTGTCTTGCCTGTGGAAAGCAAATACCTCCGAGATTTTCATTCTTACTGCATCACCTGTTTTAGGCCCAGACCATGACTTCCCTCGCTGACTGTTTTGTGCCTTGTTCAATGCCCAAGCTATCCATAGTAGGGCAATTTTTGTAGCTAAATACTTTCACTCTCGATCTCCGTACTCTGAAATGGCATTGGTAAGCCATCCAACTACTGATCTTCCAAAAAAACGCAAGGATAAAGACAGACACACAGACCGCATAGGTCCAAAACTGCCAACTATGCTACCGTTAAGCTAGTTGCCGTCCACCGGTAATCAGTGAGGTGATTTTGCAGCACCTAATACCCGCTTCTACAGATTTGCAGGCCTCTACTGAGACCCATTCGGAGTCCGGTATGCCGCGAGATGTTTCTTCGACTATGGAACCTGCAGATGTCTCTACCTTTGATGGGTCCGAAGCCGCTGAGGCACCGACTTCTAAGGGTGTATTCAGGCCTAGCGATTTTCATATTAAAACGACGACTTTGTTTCAAACCAAAAATACTGAATTTCTCAGGCCTAAAGTTCGCACTATGCCTAGGAAACAAGCGACCAAAGCGTATTCTTAGGTCCACAGGCCTCAAAAACAAATGATTATAATGGCTGAAGACCTTATTAACTTAATTAGGGGAAGCCAGCCTTCCCCTTCAAAGAGACCTAGAACTGATTTTCCTTCTGATTCTTCTGATCAGGAATCTGATATCTCTGTTCCTTCTGACTACCAGGACATACCCTTAACTACCTATGAGGATTCTGATGTAGAGGATTCCATTTTCTCTGCTTCCTGTCCAGAAGATTTTTCTTTTGGTGAAACCATGCATACCCTTTGGGAGCTTTTCCACTGGGAAAGCCAGGATTGCTCTCAGTCCAAAAAGAGACTCGGGGAATTTTTAAACCTCCTCAGCACAGGCCTATAGCTATCCCTCCTGTTCTGGAGATTGTAGATGATATTTTCTTGGAATCCAGCCTTACCCCGTATACTTTGCTGCAGCTCCCAGGAAACCTTGCAGGTACTATAGAGTACCTGACTCCCACAAATTCCTTTTCAAGAATCCTACTGCGGATCCAGAGACCATTTCCCAAGGACCAAAAGGCATTAAGGCTACTACTGCTAAGAATCCTACCCCTTCTGACAGGGATTCTAGGGCTTTAGACAGATGAGGTAAAAAGGTATACATCCCTGCTACTCTGGCCATTAGGGCTTTAAATTGCCAGTTTCATATATTAAAGTATCAGCAGCATACTATGGGGCTAATTAAACATAAAATTATGTTGATTCCTGACTGTGTTGAACACAAAAATTTACAAGAGTTGATGTATTCTGCTGACCAAGTTGGTAAAAATACTTTGCAGTGTGGTTTGATGCTTTAGAAGCATCTTGTAGGGCTGCTGTCACTGGGTCTGTTCTTAGAAGGCATGCTTGGCTTAAGGAACAAAACTTGCTAGATCATGTCAAAGCAAAATTACTGGATGCACCCTTAAATCAAGAGCACCTATTTGGCAATAAAGCAGACATTCTCAAAGGGATGGAGGAGAAAGCTAAATCTATGCAAACTGTTAAAGATTTCTTACGAGTACAGCCACCTAGATTCAGTAGGCATTGGCCTTCAAAGAACTGGTCCTTCCTTTCCAGTCCCTTCCAGGCCTTCTCACTCCAAATCCAGGGGCAGCAGACCCCCAAGAATTCAGGCTCAGATTATGCACAGATCTAAGCAGTGGGATGCTCCCACGTCCAAAACCGGGAGTAGTAAGCCACCCCCTATGGTAAACTTACACAATGACTTATCCTTAACTCCCCCAAGCCTTGCTCAAGTGCTTGCACCTTTAGGAGGAAAACTCGCCCTGCATGCAAAAAAACTAGGAATACCTTACCCAAGACAAATGGGTTTTAAACGTTTCCCTAGTATACAGATTCCACTTCCACTCACTCCCAACCCTAAGTGGATTGCCAGACCTCCCCCCAAACCAGTGGGCGGAGGCCCAAAAGCAAGTACTTCTCCTCAGCATCAAGGCTGTTCAACCTGTCCCAGCAGAACAAAGGGGACAAGGCTTTTATTCAAGACTGATCCTGGTTACCAGAAAAGAAAACTCCTGGCATCCTATCCTGGATTTATCTATTCTCAACACCTTTCTGGTGGTTCCAAAATTCAAAATGCTAACTATCCAACAGCTGCTACCTATGCTAGCCAAGGATGCCTGGCGGCAACCCTAGACTTAAAAGAAGCTTATCTGCACAAATCTTGCAGGAAATACCTTCGCTTCAGGGCAGGCTGTATGCACTATCGGTTCTCTGCACTTCCCTTTGACTTATCTACTGGGCCCCGGGTATTCACAAAGTGTCTAGCTCCAACCATTGCTTTTTGCAGGCAGAGTAGTCAGATTTACCCATAGTTGGATGATTGCCTGATTCAGGCAAAAAGTCAGGACTTGCTACTACAGCACCTGGCATTTGTAGAGAGACTTCTAACTTCACTGGGGGTACACCATCAATGAAAAGAAATCACACCTAGTACCCTGCCAACAGATTGTATTCCTGGGAGCAAGCTTGAACACAACTTCCCAAATGGTATTCCTTACTCCAGAGAAACAAATTTATTTGACAACTTACTTCAACATACTGGCCACCAAAACCCAGCTATCTGCAAGGAAAATATTGCAAGCTATGGGGTTCATGGCCTCTTGCATTCTGTTAATTCCGTATGCAAGACTACATATGAGGAAATTTCAATGGTATCTAAAATGTCTATGGTGTCAACATTCTTAGGACCTGGAAACAATAATTCGTATTATTCTGTGTCCAAGGGCATAGTTCCTTTGCTGGGCAGAGGCCTGCAACCACATCAAGGAACTCTTTCACTCAACCTCCTGCCGCCCAAACCCTACCAACAAGCACAGTAGACTATACATGCAGTGCCGCCCAAACCCTAACAACAAGCACATTAAACTATGCATGGAGGGCTCACATGGCAGGGCAGTGCTTTCAGAGTAAATGGAACCCAAAGCAGATGCACCTGCACATCATTCAAAAAAAATGTTAGCTGTACAGAATGCTGATAGCCTTCAAAGGCCTTATTCTTCCAGGACAACTATTTGTAATACACACACCACAGTTATGTGATACATAAGCAAGCAGGGGGGAACATATTCCTACCCACTCTGCAGACTAGCCATGGCTCTGTGGAACACAGCCTTGAACAACAAAGGGCACCTACAAGCTCAATTCCATCCAGGCAAACTAAATTCACTGGCAGACGACTTAAGCAGAAATCTCATGGACCCACACGAATGGAAACTGGAACCAAAAATATTCAGACTTTTGGGGAACAGATGGGGGACACTAGAGTTGGACCTCTTTGCTTCCCCTCGGAACTATCAGTTGAACAAATACTGCACCAGAACTCCCCACAGCCAAGCTTGGAAGGTGGATGGCCCTGTCCTTTTCCTGGGAAAGCCTCTCAGTCTATGCCTTTCCCCCTCTGCCTCTCCTCTCGAAGGTTCTAATAAGATGAAACAGGACAAGCTAAGGACAATCCTGATTACACCAGACTGGCCACGCCAGCACTGGTATTCTCTTTTGCGTAGTCTGACAGTGCTACAACCATGGCTCCTGCCTCAGACCCCTTCCCTGCTGTCCCAGCAAGGGGGCTAAATTCTGCACCCTCAGCATCAGACCCTGAACCTTGCAGCCTGGCTAATCCCCTGAACTCACCTCCAGCCACCCTCAGTAAGCAGGTGCTGGATGTCATTCTTGAGGCAAGGAGGCCTAGTACTAGAAAATCCTATTCAGAAAAGTGGAGAAGATACTGTTCCTAGAGCCAGTCTCATGGGATGGCCACAACTGTGCCCAGCTTACCTCCTAAACTAAATTACTTAACAGAAATGCTCCACGAGGGCATATCCTTTCTCTTCAATTAAGATTCATGCCTTTGCTATCTCAGCTCATTATAATACTGAGCCCCACACCTTTTCTCTCATCCTCTGGTAAAACAGTTCCTTAGAGGGGCCAAAAATTTAAGACCACCCAGGAGAGCTCCCACTCCAGCCTAGGACCTTAACTTTGTATTGAACCCCCCCCCCCTTGAACCGGCTGCTACAGCAGAGTTGAAATTCCTTTCATGGAAAACAGCTTTACTTCTAGCCATCACTTCAGCAAGAAGAGTGTCTGAACTGCAGGCCCTTATGGCAGTGGATCCCTTCATTATCTTCCATGCAGACAGGGTTTCCCTCAGGACTAACCCATCTTTTATGCCCAAGGTGGTGTCTACTGTGGCTTTAAACCAGTCCATTCATTTGCCTACTTTTTTCCCTAATCCTCAAAATAAAGGGGAAAGGGTACTGCATTCTCTAGATATGCGCAGACAGATTCTACTTGGACGGGACTAAGCCTCTCAGAAAATCTGACCAGTTGCTAGTCAGCTTTGCTGCAGGGGCAGAGGGGAAGGCCATTTCAAAGCAAGCCAGATCTAAATGGATAGCACACTGCATCCATTTCTTCTACAAGCACCATGGAAAACCCACCCTACGGGGGATAAGAACACATTCCACTAGGGCTTACATCTACCTCTACTGCATTTCTCAGAGGAGTTCCTACCAGGGACATCCTGAAAACTGCAACCTGGAGCTTGGTACATTTTCACCAAGCATTACCATTTGCCTATCTTTTCTAAGTCCAGCACTGGATTTGCCACAGCAGTCTTACAGGGCCTGATTGCCAGGCCTAATGCTTCTTAATCTACATACACACTTCCTTAGCTTTGGGAATCAACCCAAATGTGATGATTGCAAAAGTGAAACACGAATAACTTAATACAGTTGTGTACACTTACCATAAATGTAGATGTTAGAGTGTATTCACTGTTGCAGTGCTGGTTACCCTCCCTCCAGCCCCATGATTGTCTTTGCTTTCAACTATCCTTTTTGGTTTGCCATATCTTATACTGTGTGTATTTGCTTTTTGCTGAGGGTGTTCCACACTATATAATTGCTTCATATTTTGGGGGCACCTGACATCTGGGGTAAGAAAAGGTGATGTAATGGCATTGGCTGCATGTTTTATACCCCTGACGACCTGACGTCATGGAAGAAGCAACAGCATCTGAAGCAGAAATCCCGACACTCTGGTGTTCGGGCCGGCTGAGGGCTACCTGCAGGCAGATAGCCCAAATGTGATGACTGTAACAGTGAATACACTCGAACATCTACATTTATGGTAAGTGTACACAACTGTACTTTTGCGATAACTGGCAATGAGTCTCTCACATCGCTGCTGAGGAATTGTGGCCCACTCTAGCCATACTGGAGGGTTTCTGAGCATGAACCACCTTTTTAAGGTCATGCCACAGCATCTCAATTGCATTCAAGTCCGGACTTTGACTAGGCCACTCCAAAACCTTCATTTTGTTTTTTGAAGCCATTCAGAGGTGGACATTTTCCTGCTGCAGAAACCAAGTGCGCTTCAGCTTGAGGTCACGAACTGATTGCCGGGCATTCTCCTTCAGGATTTTTTGGTAGAGGGCAGAATTCATGGTTCCATCAATCACAGCAAGTCCAGGTCCAGAAGCAGCAAAGCAGCCCCAGACCATCACACTACCACCACCATGTTTTACTGTTGGCATCATGCTCTTTTTCTGAAATACTGTTACTTTTACTCCAGATGTAATGGGAGACACAACTCTCAAAACATTCAACTTTTGTTTTGTCAGTCCACAGAATATTTTCCCTAAAGACTTGGGGAACTTCAAGATGTTTTTTGGCCAAAGTGAGACGAGCCTTTATGTTCTTTTTGATCAGCAGTGGTTTTCATCTTGGAACTCTGCAATGCATGCCATTTTTGCTCAGTCTTTCTTATGGTCGAGTCATGAACACTGAACGTAACTGAGGCAAGTGAGGCCTGCAGTTCTTTAGATGTTCTGGGTTCTTTTGTGACCTCTTAGATGAGTTGTCACTGTGCTGGGTTCTTTTGTGACCTCTTAGATGAGTCGTCACTGTGCTGTTGGGGTAATTTTTGTAGGCCAGCCACTCCTGGGAAGGTTCTCCACTGTTCCATGTTTTCTCCATTTGTGGATAATGGCTCTCACCATGGTTTGCTGGAGTCCCAAAGCTTTAGAAATGGCTTTGTAACCTTTTCCAGACTGATAGATATCATTTACTTTGTTTCTCATCTGTTCCGAAATTTCTTTAGATCACGGCATGATGTCTTTCTTTTTGGGATCTTTTGGCCTACTTCACTTTGTCTGACCAGTTCTATTTAAGTGATCCCTTGATTCAACAGGTCTGGCAGTAATCAGGCCTGGGTGTGGCTAGTGAAACTGAACTCTGTTTTCCCAAAAATGTGATTAACCACAGTTACTTCATGATTTAACAAGGGGGGCAATTACTTTTCACCTAGGGCCATGTAGATTTGGATATTTTTTTCCTTAAGTCATCACTTAAAAACTGCAGTTTGTGTTTACTTGGGTTATCTTTGTCTAATTGTCTATTTAAATTTCTTTGATCTGAAACATTTGTGACAAACATGCAAATAATAAGAAATCAGGAAGGGGGCAAATACTTTTTCATTGCACTGTATGTTCTCCCAGGCAGAGCCTAAAACTCCTCCACCTGAATCCATCCTCTACCTGGGTAAATAAGTGTAGGAATGACCTTTAACATGTCTAAAATGTTTTGTACGCCACATACATTAGACAGACTTGGGCGCGTTACCTTGATGGCCATTTTGCTTGCTCTTCTAAAGCTTGACTTTTCTAAGCATCCAAACCGTGTTTACTGTTACAGTGCTAAGTGATTCTAATGTTGACTAGGTTTGTCTAATAATCTCAGTGATATTGAGTTGACAGGAGATAATAGCACTTTCTTACTCATGTAATTTCAGAGACGCTCAAATACCCAAAGCCCCTGATGGCCACAAGTGGAAGGAAATTCGCTTTGATAACAGCGTGACCTGGCTAGCCTGCTGGACAGAAAATGTTCAGGGGTCAATAAAGTATGTGATGCTGAACCCTAGCTCCAAGTTAAAGGTGAGTCATAATTTGTAAATCCCTTGTTCATTCATGAAATGCAAAAGATCAAGGCATATTTTCTGTTGCACTTTGGGTATGAGGAGAACCCACTTTGCTGTATGAACCATTATGCTGAGGTTTATCATTTCATCCTGGAAAAAAGTACAGAACTTTTGGATGCAGCAGGTAGGCAGTATTCTAAAACTTGAAAATTTCTTACCAGCTAATTCAAACAAAAATGTATTTATATAGCGTAACTGGGTAAATGAGTTTATTCTATTTTTAGGCACATACTGAATAATCAGTGACAAGAATTAGATCACAAAAGGGATGAAATAAAAAACAATGAAAATTGACAGTGCAGCTGTAGTTACTCATTGGTAGACATTGAGTAAGGTGGTGAATTTATGAGCAGCTGTGAGCAAGTAATTTTTAAATGCTGAAGAATGCCGTATTAAACATTTACCATCTCTGTGGTACAGAGGAATGACGTCCTGGCTACCAGTCAACAGTTAAAAATCAGCAACAATCTGCAGGTGAAAAACATTGCTATGCAAACCCATGAGAGTAAGACATTTTGGTAGGGAATTGACAATGCCGGCTTATCCAACCAGTGAGAAAGGAATGTAGCCCAATCCGTAGCACTGTTAAAGCCATACATGGGTTTATGAAGTAGTAGTCTGCTGCGATTATAGGCCAAGATGTATGCCCACCAAGCTATGCATTCACATAGGAACTGTGATTAGCTCCACACTTGGAAGCAAGTGTTTTACTGGGTGTGTTCCTGTGGGGTAGGTAATGTACATGTCGAAATGCTGCATGGGGTAAGGGGGAGATGGTGCCAAGCCTGAGTAACACACTGGTCATTGCCTAGTTTTGTACCTGTTGTGACAGTCACCTATTGGGAATTAATGGGCCAGTCAGGTCATGGGGGTGGAGCTGATAATTGACAGTCATTGAAGAGAAAAGATGAGGAAGAAAAGTAATTATCTTTGGTTTTCATTAGCAGTAGGACATTGTCCGATTCTTTTTTCTGAGTGCCCAGTGGAACCGTACCTCTCCACTGTGCAGATTTTTGCCTAATATGTTTTGGTCTGTACCTCATAAGATTTGGGTTTTCTTGCAACTTTATTTTCAGACTTCATGTTATTCAGAAAATATGTGCTAAAGCAAAGCTTATTCTGTAAACGTAAGTTTATCAGAGCAACATTTAAAATCTGTCCCTGGCTTTGGTCATGTTTTCCTTCAGTATTTTTGGCAGAGATCAAAGGAGTAGCCTTTGCTTATGGTTGTGTGCTGCCCTAATTCTCACGTATTTCAAGTGAACACATGGTTTCCATCAGTTAATCACTCCAGATAGCAGGCTACAGTACAAAGACTACATTGTCTCCCCCTCTTAATGTTGATGTAAATCTGACAAACTGGACTCAAGTTCATAATTTTATGCTTTGAGTTATAGCCTATGTACTGAAAAGTTATCAAGAATAGTTTTTCCCTGTGTATGTTAGCGGAACATTCAACCCACAGGAGTAAAACAAGTGATTTTCATTCGAAGATGGTATCGAGATAAACCATATTTTTTAAACATTGTGTTTAGCATTTCTTGAAGTGGTTGGTTTCATATGTAGCAGACCATAACAAAGTTGGTCTGTTCCTCTTTGTTTATCTGTGCTTATCTTTGCATGTTCAGTAATTCACACAAGAAACACAGGTTTTAGTGTGTAAAATAATCATGTTTACAACTCCCACTAATCGACATGATTTAAGTATAAACTAATCGACATGATTTAAATAGAACATCCTTGAGGCTGATCGGTTACTGTTTCACTAACTTCAAGGCAGCATCAGAAGAAAACTTCCTTACCTTTTGAAAGGCAGTCAAGAATCCTTGATTGTTTCTGAAAGGGGATATTCATTTCTGCCAGCCTGCTTCAGCCCTCAACCACTTATACCAGATGGTAATTTATCAAGAGTTTTTTTTGTCATAAAATATCCATATTATACCTGAAAGTGATAAATTAAGAATAGTATAGCAAAGTTGTCTGCTGCATGAGATAAAACTGAAGACCAAGTGCTGAGATGTGCATATGATGCAACACAAGATTGTAAAACATTTATTTATTTTAACATTTAACTGGGAAAGTACAACTTGGAACAAAGCCAGTTTTCAGCGGAGGCCCAGGGAGAAACGCTCCAGATGCATGTCTTTGTAACGTGGGAGGAAACCGGAGCACCCGGAGGAAACCCACATGAACGCAGGGAGGACCTGCTGACACCACACAGAAGGAGCACCAGCCAAGAATTGAACCAGAGAAGCTTTTGCTGTGAGGCAACAGTGCTACCACTGCACCATCCAACTGGATCGGTTTGCTTTCAAAATGCACAAGTTCCATTTTTTTGTTCTCAGCATGCCTGGCTTCAGTAGTATGCATATAGCATTTGAGAAAAATTCTCCTCAGTGTCCATCCCAGAAAACATTAAAGCTCATTTGTTGGGTACCCTATCTTCCCTTAGTTCTTAAGGCCCCCTAATGAGATATAGTGACAGGTTTTGAGAAAGTACAGATGCCAGTTCTGTCAGAATGCTTACGTACTGGTTTGATATAACATTCATATAATACTGGACATTCATATTACTGACTAGAGAGCATCACTGCATTGCCAGGCAATAACTCATACCGCACTTTTCGGCCATCTAACCTGGACCAAAACACCAAAGGCGGAGGTGTGTCCATATTCATTAAGGATATCCACACCTCCAGGCTAGTTGCGCAGCATAATGCATCCGAGGTTATCCAACTGCAACTAACTCTGGGCAAAACTGCAATCCAAATTGTAGCTTGCTACAGATCCCCCACCATGCCCCAGGATTCCCACTCCTGTTTTTTTGATGTACTGGAAAATATTAGGGTTCGATAAAACACCCTAAAAATGGGCAATATCAACTACCCAACCATTAACTGTGAAAACTACTAATGTACTGACTCCTTTGCTCAACGCTTTCTGGAATTTATAAATTCCAGTACCCTGCATCAGCTTATCCACACCCCCACCAGGGGCAACAATATCCTAGACCTAGTCATTACTAACATGAATGACTGGTGTTTCACATCCGAAGTCAACTCTTCATTGGTCACATCCGACCATAAGTTAATCAACTTAGGTATCCGCATTCCGCCCCCACCCACCATTAAGGAAACCACGGTAAAAATTTTCTCCAAAGCCAACTTCATGCTTCTTAAGACAGAAGTGGCAAACTGCATGACACCCATGCAGATGGACAATACAGTTACGACTGCTGAATCCTACACAAATGCACTCTATAAGAACGTACACAAGTACATGGATCGTGCTATCCCAAACAGAACAAAGATGTTGTCCTTCAAAAAAAGGAAGCCAATCTGGTGGTCCCCTGCCATAAACAAACTCTACAACAGAAGGAAGAAACTGTTGCAAGAGAGAGTTTAATCCCATGAGTTGGAGGAGCTCCCTGGTCAGCCTCAGTAAGAAGCTGAGATCCCTTATAAGATCCTCCAAAGCTAGCTGCGAAAAAATCACCACTGATTCTAAGGGCAGCCACAAAGCATTCTATAGCTGTGTCAAGAATCTCAGTGGCAACAGCCAGATCTGCTCTGAGTTATAGCACAATGGCACTAAAATTACAGAACCAGCTGATATTGCCAACTTCCTGGCAGATAGGTTCAGTGCTAACTTTACCCCCTCTCACCCCCTAAAGGGCCCACATCTGATACAGGAAGAATGCAGAGTCCCTGTAATCACATCTTTGCAGGTAATAGCTGCACTCTCTAAAACCAAAAACACAGCATCCATGGGACCGGACAACATCCCAGGCTGCGTTTTACACAAACTTCAGAACAAACTGTCTCCCCACCTAAGCACCATGTTCAATCATAGTCTCACGTCAGGATTTGTTCCCACTGAATGGCGCACAGCAACAGTTACCCACTCCACAAAGTGGGAGCCACCACTGATCCTGGGAGCTATCGGCCTGTTAGCCTGACAAGCCTGGTCTGCAAGGCCATGGAATGTATCATCATGGAACTCATAAACAAAGACATTGGTAACCTCAAAACTCTGGACCCCACCCAGTTAGGGTTTGTGAAATGCAGATCATGCCTTCTGAACCTGATTGACGACTTTGAGGCAGTCACCAAAGCCGTAGACTATGGTAATGTGGTTCACACAGCCTACCTTGACCTCGCCAAGGTTTTCAACACCATCCCCCATTCTGGAATTATAGCTAAACTCACTAAACTAGGTATAAATCCCTCCGTCACAAGATGGGTTGCCAACTGGCTCACTGACAGAACTCACACTGTAAAAGTTGCAGACTCCAAGTCTGACTTCGAACCAGTGACAAGTGGAGTACCACAGGGTTCAGTCCTGGGACCTCTCCTATCTACTTCTCTGAAGTACAGGCTAACACCGAAGGCCTCTGGCAAATGGAGTTTGCAGATGACTGCAACCTAGGAGCCATAGTAGAGACTCCAAATTATGTGGACATCCTGCAGAAGGGCCTCACTGAGACAGATGCCTGGTGTTAGAGGCATGGCCTCAAGCTCAATGCCAAAAAGTGCATAGTCATCCCCTTTGGTAAAAACTCTGTACCCAGGAACTACCACATAAATTGCAGTCTTCTTAACGCCAAATGTGTGATAAAATACCTTGGACCCAGGTGGGCAGTAGTCCTTTGATAATCACATCGCCACAGTAGTCAGGAAATATTTCTATGTGGCACGCCTCATCACAAAAGGGTTCTCATCCAGGAAAAAAAGAGGTCCTTGTTCCCCTCTACTCTGCACTCGTTAGACCCATTATAGAGTACAATGCCCCTTTTGGACTGTACCTCACAAGACCTCTACAGCAGCTGGAAAGGCCACAGAAGTACCTCACAAAGAGGATTACTGGCCTCAGATGCCCTACACTGACCATATCAAAAAACTCCAGATTTACTCTGTAGTATATCGCCTACTCTGAAGAGATCTCTGCCTAACATATAAAGCTATGTTAAACCTACAGCTGTAGGACATGCTACACCTAAAGAAATCCCAATCCCTCTGAGCTACATGCTGTAAGACTTAAACCTTGTCACCACAATAAGGACATGCAGGAGGGATAGATTCCTGTCCCAAAGTCTTCCTATACTCTGGAACAAGCTACCCATCTATGTCAAGCAAAGTTCCTCATTGGCACTCAAGAAAAATCTTGAGTGGATGGGAAATAGGAAATTCACCCCGTGGATCACTTCTGTGGCTCTGTTCGACAGGGGCACAGGAAATTAACTTTCGTGGGTGGAGTAAGCCAGGGAACTTTGTTGGCTAGGCTTACTTAGGTCCTTGGGCCGATAGCCTAGTTACCAACCTATGAACCTATGAAAATCTAATAAAATGCACTCAAATACAAGACGGCATTTTGCATATAATTGTAGTCAAACTAGAAAAACCTAAGCATATTTCAAGGCTTCAGGTTTCAAAATGCACTTAGTGTTTACATTATCATTTATCCCCGAGGTTTTTGTTTGATCCTAACTGACAATCTAGTTAGTTTTTTTTTCTAAAAGGGTGCTTAATACAGATGTTCTTCATCTCACATTGCTGCAGTCCTGACACTTGGGTAGTCCGCTGTCCCAGTCGGCCCGAATACCAAAGTATAAGGCTGACGTCGGTCAAGGCGCATTAGTCTGACGTCAGTACGTCAGGGTACAAATGCGCATGACCGACGTCATATCCTCAGTCTTTTTTGCCGCATGGTCCGATGCAGAAGCAGTGTTGCAAGTGCAGGTTGGCGTTCTGAGATTTTCCGAAGTCGGAGTTTCAGACCGAATCAAAGTTGGCTAAGTACCCCGTTGGGGAATATTTTGGTTTTCTTGCCTCAGTATTTATCCGGATGTCAGAAAAAGTGAATAACTGTATTTCTTGTGGGAAACAGATACCTCATAGGGATTACCATACCTTGTGTATACCTTGTTTAGGGCCTGAGTACGACGTTGTTGGCTGTCGCTCTTGTGCTAGATTTAACAAACGCACTATTAAGAGAAGATTAGATTGTGCCAGGTTAGTTTTTGGCAAGCGGTGTAATTATAAAATGCCGTTGGATGCTCCGGCGCCGCCTAAAAGCGCAAGGACAAAGCAGCAAAGCCTAGGTTGGAAGAACCGTCCGTCCCTGACGCCGGTTCTTTAGAGGGCTCAGTGGAGCGGAGGTTCAGCCACAAGTTTCTTTGGAGTCCCAGGGAGAGACTTTATTATTGCAAGATGTGCCCTCTCAGGAGGTAGGCCAGGCTGAAGGGGCTTCTCAGGTGGCTGTTCTCCCCTCCCTTCCTAAGGTGGTTAGGTCCTCCCCTTCTGTTTCCAAGGCTTCTCCCAGGGGCAGGCCAGGTTTTGTTTCAGGTGTTACCCCTAGTTCTTCAGGGTCTGTGCCTAAGAAGCATATGCTTAAGATGGCAGAAGATTTGATTACTATGATTAGAGGTTCTATGCCCCCTCCTGATAAGGACTGAGGACTTGCAGGAGTATTCTCCTTACTCTGATTCTGATGTAGATGATTCTACTCCTTCTGCTTCTCCTCCTGAGGATTTTTCTTTTTCAGAGACTCTTCATTCCATGAGGGAGCATTTTAAATGGGAAGGTCAGGATTTCTCTGATTCCAGGAAAAGGCTTAGGGAATTTTTGTTTCTACCCCAGCATAGGCCTTTAGCTATACCTCCTGTTCTGGATGTGGTGGAGGATGTTTTTGCAGAGGCCTCTCTGAACCCTGATTCTTTGCCTCCTGCTCCAGTTAAACCGGATAGATATTATAGGGTGCCTGAAGCTCATAAGTATCTTTTTAAGAGTCCTAGGGCAGACCCAGAAACTGTTTCTCAGGTGCCTAACGGTGTTGAGGCTTTTGTTGTTAGAAATACTGTCCCTCCAGATAAAGAGGCAAGGGCTTTGGATAGATGGGGAAAGAAAGTGTATACTACTTCCACTTTGGCCATGAGAGCTTTGAATTGCCAGTTTCACATGTTGAAATACCAAAATTATCTCCTTTCACAATTAAAATCTAAGGTAGATGCTTTGGCGGAAGGTATTGAGTGTAAAGAATTGCAGGATTTAGTTCATGTTTCTGAACAGGTGGGTAAGCATTCTTTGCAATGTGGTTTTGATGCTGTACAGGTCTCTTCGAGGGTGGCTGCCACTGGTTCGGTTCTTCGCAGGCATGCCTGGCTGAGGGATCAGAATTTAGCTGAGCATGTTAAGACAAGGATTTTAGATGCTCCTTTACAAGCTGATGTGTTTGGTTCGCCTGTGGAAGCAGTTCTAAAGAAAATGGAAGACAAGGCTAAGTCTATGCAGACTGTTAAAGATTTTTTGCAGGTTCAGCCTCCGAAGTTTAGTAGAAATTGGCCTACCAAGGGGTGGACATATCCTGCTTATGATTCTCAGTCTAGGGGTAGGTCTAGACGTGGTAGGGGCAGAGCTCAAGGTTCTTTTAGGCCTAGAACAGGGAGTTCTCCTGCTCAGTCTTCTGGTGAGGGCAGGGGTCAGTCCTTTCGTAAACAGACCCAATGACCTGCCTTTTCAGCTGCCAGAGCCTTCTCGTCTGGCAGCACCTTTGGGAGGAAGGTTGGCACTTTTCAAAGAAAACTGGAGTTTAATTACCCAAGACAGATGGGTATTGGATATCATTCACCACGGTTACAGGTTTTATTTCCATACCTTGCCTCCTTTGAAAGGCATGCCAGACATTCCTCCTCAACAAAGAAAAGAGGCTCACAAGCAAATTTCTCTGTTACTCCAAATAGGGGCTATTCAGCCGGTTCCTGTGCCAGAAAGGGGCCTAGGATTTTATTCACGCCTGTTCCTAGTACCAAAAAGGGGAACACGTGGAGACCAATTTGGATTTATCTATCCTCAACACTTATCTGGACATTCCCAAGTTCAAAATGTTGACGTTACAACAGCTTTTACCTCTGCTGGGCAAAGATCACTGGATGGTAACTTTGGATCTCAAGGAAGCTTACCTTCATGTTCCTATCAGGCTAATTTGCAGGAAGTATCTGCGTTTTCGAGCTGGGAATTCTCATTATCAGTTCTCTGCATTGCCCTTTGGCTTATCTACTGCCCAGAGTATTTACGAAAGTTCTGGCTCCAGTGATAGCTTTCTTCAGGCTAAAAGGAATACAAATCTATCCTTATTTGGACGACTGCCTGATTCTGGCTCAAGAAAGGGACGTGCTTCTTCAGCATTTGGAATATGTGATAGCAGTGCTAAGATGCCTAGGGTATTCTGTGAGCGAAATAAAGTCCAGTCTAGTACCCTCTCAAGACATGTGCTTTCTGGGTGTGAGACTGAATACAGCAACCCAGATGGCCTTTTTAACCCGGACAAACAGAAGAATCTTTCCCTTTACTTCCATCAACTATCTCATCAGTCCGGGCTGACTGCAAGGACAGTCCTTCAAGCCTTAGGGTTCATGGCATCTTGTATTCTGGTGCTTCCCAATGCCAAACTGCATATGAGGAAGCTGCAATGGTATCTCAAAATGTATGGACACAGCACTGCCAGGATTTGGACACTGTCATTCAAATAATACCTTGCATTCAAAAGGAATTTTGTGGTGGGCTCAGGAATGTCACCTAAACAAGGGACTCTCTGTGACCCGGCCAGAGGCGAGTCAGATTCTAACGACAGATGCCTCAGACACAGCTTGGGGAGCTCATCTGAATGGAAAGTGGATACAAGACAAGTGGCCTGCCAGACTGCAGCATCTACATATCAACATGAAGGAGATGTTAGCGGTCCAGTTTGCATTAATGGCTTTCAAGGATTTACTTCTTCCAGGGCAGGTGTTGATTCTAACAGACAACACAACTGTCATGTGGTACATCAACAAGCAAGGGGGAACACATTCTTATCCTCTATGCAGGCAGGCAATGATTTTGTGGGAGACTGCGCTAAGCTTGCAACTGAATCTTCAAGCAAGGTTTCTGCCGGGAGCACAGAACTCCTTAGCAGATGTGTTAAGCAGGCAAATCATGGATCCCCAATGAGTGGAAACTGGATCTTCATGTATTTCAGAAATTGACAGTGTCATGGGGACCTCCAGACATAGATCTGTTCGCTTCTCCATTAAACCACCAGTTGCCAAAGTTTTGCACGAAAAGGTTTCATCTCACAGCTTGGAAAGTGGATGCTCTTTCTTTCAGTTGGAAAAATCTTCATGTGTATGCCTTTCCACCTCTGCCTCTCCTCCCAAAGGTACTCCTAAAGGTCAGACAAGACAAGCCAAGGATGATTTTAATAGCTCCAGATTGGCCTCTGCAGCACTGGTACCCATTACTGAGGAGCCTGGTAAGGAAGCCTCCATGGCCCTTACCTTTGCTTCCACACCTATTGTCTCAGAAGGACGGTCATCTACTCAATGTCAAGCTTCACTCTCCATCTAACGGCCTGGCATATTCTGTTTTGAACCAGAGCAGGTGTCCGCTTCCTCAAGTTTTGAATGTGATTCTGGAAGCCAGAAGACCTAGTACAAGGAAGGTGTACGCAGAAAAATGGAAGAGATTTTTATTTTGGAGTGCAGCAAAGGATTTGGATGTTTCTGAGCCAAATTTGAGTGTGGCTCTTCAATATCTAACTGAGTTATTGGACAAAGGTTTGTCTTTCTCTTCCATTAAGATTCATGCTGCAGCAATTTCAGCTCACTATGATTGTGACCCACCATTGTTTTCTCATCCTTTGTTCAAGCAATTTCTTAGAGGGGCAAAGAATATAAGACCCCCACGTAGAGCTCCTACTCCTGCTTGGGACCTCAATTTTGTGTTGGAGAAACTCACTCTACAACCTTTTGAGCCTGCAGCTACTGCTGAATTGAAATTTTTGTCATGGAAAACTGCTTTTTTGTTAGCCATTACCTCTGCAAGAAGGGTGTCTGAATTGCAGGCCCTTATGGCGGTGGAGCCTTTCTTGATTTTTCATAAGGATAGGGTATCTTTACGTACTAATCCTTCCTTTATGCCTAAAGTGGTTTCTAGTGTGGCTTTAAACCAAACTATTCATTTGCCTACTTTTTATGCAAATCCCCAAAATAAGGGGGAAAAGATTTTGCACACTTTAGATGTACACAGGCAATTGCGTTATTATTTAAGCAGGACTAAGGATTTTAGGCAGTCTCAGCAGTTGTTTGTTTCTTTTGCTTTGAGTTCGCAGGGCAAGCCTGTGTCAAAACAAACTATTTCTAAGTGGATTGGGTTTTGCATTACTTTCTGTTACTCCCATCATGGCAAGGAGATTCCAGCTGGGATTAGGCCTCATTCCACTAGGGCTACTGCCACTTCAACAGCATTTCTAAGGGGGGTGGCAACTAAGGATATTTTGGAGGCAGCTACTTGGAGTTCAGTGCATACTTTCTCTAAGCATTACCACCTTCCTCTTTACTCTAAATCTAGGGCTGGTTTTGCCACTGCTATTTTACAGGGCATGTTGGCAGCTCCGGCTTCTTTGTGATTTGCCATCCTCCCTTACCTCTGCTTTGGGATTCTACCCAAGTGTCAGGACTGCAGCAATGTGAGATGAAGAACATAGTACAGTTTTGTACCTACCATAAATGTAGATGTTCGAAGATCCACATTGCTGCAGTCAACCCTCCCTCCTTCCCTCTGTGTTTAGGGGTGGTTGTGTGGGTGGGATTGTACCTTTCTGATTTTGTATATATTGTACATATATTTGGTACAGGGGTGTTTGGTGTGGTGTTGTTTTTTGGTTTGGCCTTATCTTTTTAGGGTCTTCTGACATCTGGGGCAAGAAAAGACTGAGGATATGACGTCGGTCATGCGCATTTGTACCCTGACGTACTGACGTCAGACTAATGCGCCTTGACCGACGTCAGCCTTATACTTTGGTATTCGGGCCGACTGGGACAGCGGACTACCCAAGTGTCAGGACTGCAGCAATGTGGATCTTCGAACATCTACATTTATGGTAGGTACAAAACTGTACTTTTTGTACAAAAAAGTGTAGAGTACATCTGTACAAAACATTAACTGTTGATGTTGATTTCAGTGCATAAACACATTCAGAAACCCACAGTGAGAGATTATTGGTGGTCTTAGCTTCCTAGAAGTCTTCACAGCAGGAACAGCTGGCAACAATGCACACTACTATTGTGGAATTACAAATGTAGTGTTAAAACCTACATATTTTCAAGTGTGGTAACATGAAATATGGACCATTGTTGAAGAATATATCACAGTTAACAAAAATCCACAAGGAAAAGTTCCAGCTCCTTGTCTGTGATGCTTTCAAATGCTCCTTTACAACCAAAGATTTAAGGTTTTCCACTTAAAATATCATTAATGGTATTAGAATTAACAATGTATGGCACAAATTAAGCATCAATGTAGAAATTATTTTAGCATTGTTACTAACAAAATTATAGCTGTCTCTGTCAGAAAACAGAAAATCTGGAATAAGTGGAAACCTTTCTCTTCTCATTTTTTTAAATACAAATATGGATAATTGACTTGTTTTCTTTGTCGATGAACATCTGATTCTAACATCATTAAAAATATTTACATGATTGGATAATTATAGTTGGAAAGAAAAATTTATAAACAATTCAGAGAGCTGGAAACATCTTCACCTCTACACTAAAGCAGTAATCCAGAAACAACTAAATAGCAGAGTATCAAGTGCAAAGCAAATTGGTTTATTCCATATAGCCTGCATCTTAAACTGACGGGATTTTTTTTTTTTTTTTTTTTTATCACAGTTACTTTGGTCATTATAGACTTCATTGTGAGAGACACTGATGACCCTCTCGCCAGGCTAAGGAGAAGGTCACAGTCAGTTGCTTATCAGGGGACAAGGTCCACCACATTATTGATACACTCGGGTCATTGGACCACAAGTGCCGGTATAACCCAGTCATAGTCCATGTGGGTGTAAATGACCAGAAACATACCTCCCTAGACTATATGAAGAGACTCATCATGGAGCATACTGAATGTGTCCCAAGCTGGTATGAGCCTTGCACTGAGCAGCATTTTACCTTCAAGGATGATGCCACAATATGAACAGAAGATGACTGACTTAAATTATTGGCTTAGTTTCTGTTGTCATTCTAAGGGGATGCACTATTTGTTGGCATGGAAGGAGATGGCCAACAGACCATGCTTCTTTGTCGAGGATGGTCCACACCTTTCTCCTCTATGCTTTTAGTTAATGGCTAAAACATTGTCCTCCCCCATCATGTGTTTTATGTAATGCCAAACTGAAAGTACTTCCAACACAGCAAATGAAAACCAAGAAAATCTAAACATGTTACTGCTGAACGCTAGGGGTCTAAACAAGAAACTCAACTCCCTACAAGCTCTCCTCGTCCTAGAAAATGCTGATGTCTGTGCGATCAGTAAGACATGGTTTAAAGCTGTGGTAAGCACACAGGCTGTGTACAGTGCTATAGTGCCTTCCACACATTTATACCAGCTACTACACAGATAAGGACTAAAGGTACAGGTGTCTCAATTTACATTAGAAATAAATATACCTCAAGGCTAGTTAAACAGGATGAAGCACTTAAGCTTTTGCACATTCGTCACCATCAACAAAATCTCATGCCACTTCTTTGCAAGCTCTAGGTCCCCCGCTATGACTCAGGAAACCCATAACATGTATTTAAACTTATTGGAAACACTGCATCCAACCCAATACCATATTCATGGGTGACTTTTATTACCTGACTAACTGGGAATCATATATGACACCAAAACATTAGTCACAGAGATTCCTGGAATTTGTAAACACAAGCTACCTGGACCAGGGTGTCAATACACCAACCAGGGGTACAGACATAGTGGGTCTGGTCTTCACTAATATGGGGGAGTGTAACATATTCTCTGATAAGGTCAGACCACAAAATGGTCTCCTTGAAAGTAAAAATAAAACCTTGGAGTCTCCAAGGTAATGGAAAAGGAAATGAAATGTCTCTGCACTTGGATTGCTTCTCCCATTTTTGAATATTTCCTGGTCACCGAGGACCTGAGGGAGACTCGCATACTTCCTCAGCTTGCCTCCAAAGAACTTGACTTGGGGGTGGGAGGGAGTATGGATTACAACTGGAAAATGATTGCTGGACATTGCCCATTCACCCACTGTCATAGCTTCCCAACGTACATGGTAGGATTATGTTCCACCTACTTGTTTTTAAACCATTCAGCTGCCAGTATTGTCTATCTGTGTAATTAGACTTCCCAATAGATGGGAGTCCTTTTAAGGCTTAGATCAGAAGAACTGTTCTCATCTGCAACACACTGATAACCAGAGAAAAGTCCCTTAATGTCTGGACACCTTGAACTTTGTCCACTGTAATTTCTCACATCCCCAGCCCAGGCCCAGTGCACCAAGGCAGGAAAGAAGAAAGAGGGAACTGCCTGAGTAAAATGTCTGCATCTCTCTGTCGTGCCTGGTATTACTGCAAGTTTAAGATAAGCAGATTTGATGATCATCATCATCATCATATTGATCAGTGCTGATATGGGTTATATCCTGTGAAAGATATAACAGACTGGCTGGTTTCCCAAGCTTCAGATCAATTTCCATGTGTTCAAACTGTCAGGCAGCTCGAGCTGAGACTTAGACAAGTGTGGGCCCCAAGCCCTTCAGAGCTTTACTCTCTGAAGAGTATGGTTCTTTGAGGTTTTCAAGGATCAGTGGTTGACTTGTGATGTTCCATTGTTGGGCAGATAGCTTGCCTTTGGGGAAAAACTTCCATTTCGTTATTTTTGTTTATTATTAATACTTTCCTCTTCAGGGAAGT